>NW_025268413.1:0-1454 GCF_018294505.1 Triticum aestivum | reverse complement strand
TTTACTGAAACACTGGTATATCGAAACAGCAATTGGAACAGAGGACACAATGGGCCCTCGAGATCTGGTGGGGGATTGCTGAAATCTGAGATGGGCTCTAGGCCCATATTGCAATTTCTGAAAAATCTCTAAGGGCCCATGTGGGTTATATGGCACTAGGTGTGGTGGGAAGTTTAGTCCCACCCCGGAAGTGGAAGGAGAGTTGGAGTGGTTTATAAGGGTTTCTCTTCTACATGCTATTGGAGCTTGAGAAGAGAAGAGGCCCTCGCGCACTCCTCCTCCGCCGCCCGCCTCGCCACGCCACGCCTCGTCACGACGCGCCGCGGGTTGCGGGATTGAGCCGAGCCGAGCTCACACCTACGCGCTTATTTTTGTCAGTCACTAACGGAGAGTTTTCTGACAGCTGGGCCACGATCTGAGACGTCGGATCGTGGGCTGTCACGGACTCGGACGTGGGTCGAGCCCACGTCTCTCCACGCGGCTGCGCCTATAAGTATGCGGTGTCTCCTAACCCTAGCCGCCACGAACAGATCACATCTGCTCACGCGCACGCCCACCGTCGTTCCTTTGCTGCTGCTGCCGCCGGTGACTCCATCCCGTCCGCCACGTACACGGTCGACGGGAGAGCAGGTCTCCGAAACCACGCCCTTCTGGTTCCTGTACGGGGTGAGGGGCGAATAGGTTTTTGGGCAGAGATTACGCGACTGCTCGCTTCCGATCGTCTACTTCCTCTACGTCTGCGTCGCCTTCGTCATCACCATGTCCACCGACGCCGACCGTGCCGCCGCCGAGAAAGCTGAAGCCGACAAGAAGGTCGCCGAGGACGCCGCTGCTGCCACCAAAGCCGCGGCCTCTGTGTGGCCTACTGGAGGGTATAACTCGTTTATCCCGCTCCTGATTATTTTCATATTAGCAGTACTAGTAGTATGTGTAGATTTGTCTACTGTTTTCTTAGTACATGCATGTTTAGATCAGAGTGAGTACGTCATCAACTTAGTCAATGCCATGCTAGTGATTTACTCATGGATTAATTTAATCGAGAAATTGCCTATTTGCTCAACAATCCAAAAACCTATTATGTGTAGGAATTTCTCGGCAAGTGGCTTTGCCGCTGCACTGAAACCGGATAAGTTTACCGGTACATACTTCAAGCGTTGGCAGACTAAGACCACGTTATGGCTCACGGCTATGAACGTGTTCTGGGTCACCGGTGTCTCCACGGGAACGATTGCTCCTGAACAGGAGAAGGCGTTCAAGGAGGCTACCGTTGTGTTTCTCGGAGCAGTTCTTAGCGTGATCGGAGATAAACTGGTCGACGCATATTTACATGTGCATGTCGCCAAGGACTTGTGGGAGGCGCTCGAATCTAAATTCGGGGCCGCCGATGCAGGGAGCGAGATGTATATTATAGAGCAGTTCCACGATTACAAGATGGTTGAAAACCGTCCTGTATT
>NW_025268412.1:0-1454 GCF_018294505.1 Triticum aestivum | reverse complement strand
CAACACGCCGGGTGCGGGATCCAGTAACCCACCAGGGGTCATTGCGCCCGGGTCGGGACCCCTTATTCAGCCACTAGTAATGGGGCCTCCCCAGGCGCCCCCTGCCCCGCCTCAGTATGTGCCAATACCCCCGGGTCATTACGATAACCCGCTGGAGAACATGGTAGCAGCGGCAGCACGACTGGCGGCTCTTCCCGTTGACGGCAATTCTCCGGCAGCCGTGGAAACCCGCCGGGTCAGGGAACTCCTGCAGACGGCCCTAGCGCAGCAAGAGGCGTACTCCTACAGCCGGGACAGGATCCACTCAACTCCTCGCCCAGGCCAGAGCCCGAGCTACAGCCGGCACATGGTCTCGGCGACCGGCTCAAGTAATGTCCGACGCCATGGCCCGGCTCATGTTGGAACCTTCTACGCCGCAGACCAAGCACGGCAAGAGGTGGAGCAGGTGCCGCAATTGACGGCTTATCAGACCCCCCCGGGTTATCCAACGGCATCCGTTGATGTGGGTATTTCTACCAGGACCGGGGGTGTCCCTTGTTTGGTGCCGGCCATCCGTAATGAACGTTTACCTAAGGATTTCAAGGGCCCTAGGAAGGTGCCTAACTATACAGCTGACTTACAGCCTGCGGCCTGGATTGAGAGTTATGAGATGGCCATGGAACTGCTAGAGGTCAGCGAGGCGGCCATGGCCAAATATTTCACCATGATGTTAGATGGAACTGCCCGCACGTGGTTAAAAGGGCTGCCACCGAACTCCATTGGGTCTTGGACTGAGCTGAAGGCCCGGTTCATTCAAAACTTCAAGGATACCTGTAGGCAGTCTATGTCAATTGTGGATTTGACTAACTCTAAGCAGCAGGAGGGCGAGTCCACGACCCATTGGGTTCGCCGGGTCAAGGAGATCATACATTCATCAGATAAGATGGACGCCGGCTCTGCAGTCTTGATGTTAGAACATAACTGTCGTTTTGTGCCCCTAAAGATGAAGCTTGGGCGGCTTAAACGTGACTGCACGGATATGGGTACACTAATGGCGGCTCTTGTCAAATACGCTGATTCCGATGGTACCAAGGATCCCCCTTCAGATGATGAAAGGACAGGGAAGGGAAAGAAGAACGGCAATGGAAAGAGCCCTCAGTTTAACCCGGGGAATCAAGGAGGAGGCAAGCGCAAGGCCGATGGCAGCCTGGAGTTCGTAGCCAACACCCAAGGCAACAACCAGCGACGCAAGGGGAGGCCCCCTCCCCGAGGCGGCGGGTCAGGACCTTCTCTGGAGCAGCTGTTGAATGAACCTTGTCCGAGACACGGCTCTAGAGAGAAGCCAGCGACTCATCTGTGGAAGGATTGTGCTATCATGAAGGCCTTTAAAAACTACAATGGCCCGGGCGGCGGCCCAGGCGCAGGCGGCTCCGGCGCTGGCGGCTCTCATGGCCCGGGTGGCGGGTCAAATTCCG
>NW_025268411.1:0-1454 GCF_018294505.1 Triticum aestivum | reverse complement strand
ACAAATAATTTGACACTAGCGTTGAACTAGCTCTATAAGCTAGTTCAAATAATTTTACACTCGAGTTGAAGTAGCTCTATAGCCTAGTACAAATAATCTTACACTAGAGTTGAACTAGCTCTATAAGCTAGTTCAGATAATTTCATACTAGAGTTGAACTAGCACTATAGCCTAGTACAAATTATTTTACACTAGAGTGGAACTAGCTCTATAGCCCAGTACAAATAATTTTACACTAGAGTTGAACTAGCTCTATACCCTAGTACAAATAATTTTACAATATAATTGAACTAGCTGTATAAGCTAGTTGAAATAATTTTACACTAGAGTTGAGCTAGCTCTCTAAGCTAGTTCAAATAATTTTACACTAGAGCTGAACTTTCTCTATAAGCCTAGTACAAATAATTTTACGCTAGAGTTGAACTAGCTCTATAAGCTAGTTAAAATAATTTTACAATAGAGTTGACCTAGCTCTATGGCCTAATACAAATGATTTTACACTAGAGTTGAACTAGTTGTATAGCCTATTACAAATGATTTTACACAAGAGTTGTACTAGCTCTATACGCTAGTTCAAATAATTTTTACAGTAGAGTTGAACTAGCTCTATAAGCTAGTTAAAATAATTTTACACTAGAGTTGAACTGGCTCTATAGCCTACTACAAATAATTTTACACTAGAGTTGAAATAGCACTATAAGCTAGTTTAAATAATTTACACTAGAGTTGAACTAGCTCTATAAGCTAGTTGAAATAAATTTTTCACTAGAGTTGCACTAGTTCTATAGACTAGTACAAATAATTTGACACTAGCGTTGAACTAGCTCTATAAGCTAGTTCAAATAATTTTACACTCGAGTTGAACTAGCTCTCTAGCCTAGTACAAATAATTTTACACTAGATTTGAACTAGCTCTATAAGCTAGTTAAAATAATTTGACACTAGAGTTGAACTAGCTCTATAAGCTAGTTCAAATAATTTTACACTAGAGCTGAACTAGCTCTATAGCCTAGTACAAATAATTTTACACTAGAGTTGAACTAGCTCTATAAGCTAGTTCAAATAATTTTACACTAGAGTTGAACTAGCACTATAGCCTATTACAAATAATTTTACACTAGAGTTGAACTAGGTCTATAGCCTAGTACAAATTATTTTACACTAGAGTTGAACTAGCTCTATAAGCTAGTTAAAATAATTTTACACTATAGTTGAACTAGCTCTATAGCCTAGTACAAAGAATTTTACACTAGAGTTGAACTAGTTCTATAAGCTAGTTCAAATAATTTTACAATAGAGTTGAACTAGCTCTATAGCCTAGTACAAATAATTTTACACTAGAGTTGAACTAGCTCTATAAGCTAGTTCAAATAATTTTACACTAGAGTTGAACTAGCTCTATAAGCTAGTTGAAATAAATTTTTCACTAGAGTTGCTCTAGCTCTATAGCCTAG
>NW_025268410.1:0-1454 GCF_018294505.1 Triticum aestivum | reverse complement strand
TCATCTCTGACCAGAAGTTTGATAGGGGGGTTATCCGCATTAAGAGAAACATTAAGAAGGGAGTTGGTGGATGTTTCTCTATGGATGATCGTGGTGTTGTTTTCTTTGAGAATCGCTTGGTGGTTCCCAAGAATCAACATCTGCGACAATTGATTCTTAAGGAGGCGCATGAATCTCCTCTCACGATTCATCCCGGTAGCACTAAGATGTATCAGGACCTACGCCAGAGGTTCTGGTGGACTAGGATGAAGAGAGAAATCGCCGACTTCGTTGCTAATTGTGACGTATGTCGTCGCGTTAAGGCAGAGCATCAAAGGCCTGCTGGCACCCTTCAGCCTTTAGCTATTCCTGAATGGAAATGGGATAAAGTTGGTATGGACTTCATCACCGGCTTTCCCAGGACCAAGAGAGGGAATAACGCTATCTTCGTAGTCATTGATCGTCTCTCCAAAGTGGCTCACTTCCTTCCTGTTCGAGAGAGTATCACTGCTAGTCAGCTTGCTGACTTATACATTTCTCGAATAGTGTCACTTCATGGTGTTCCACTAGAGGTCAATTCAAACCGTGGCAGTCTTTTCACTTCTCATTTTTGGGAGAGTTTCCAAACTGCCATGGGAACCCATCTTTCCTTCAATACCGCTTTCCACCCTCAGTCGAGTGGTCAGGTGGAACGGGTCAATCAAATTCTCGAAGACATGCTCAGAGCTTGCGTTATATCATTCGGTATGGATTGGGAGAAATGTCTTCCTTTTGCCGAGTTTGCTTATAACAATAGCTATCAATCCAGCCTCAAGAAAGCTCCTTTTGAGGTTCTCTATGGACGAAGATGTCGAACACCTTTGAACTGGTCAAAAACCGGTGAAAGACAATTCTTTGGACCGGACATGATCCAGGAGGCAGAAGAGCAAGTTCGCATCATTCGTGAGAATTTGAAAACAGCCCAGTCTCGTCAAAAGAGCCAGTATGATCGTCATCATAAGGATATGACTTATGAAATTGGCGACCAAGCTTACCTTCGGGTTACTCCTCTGAAGGGTACCCATCGTTTCGGTATCAAGGGCAAGTTGGCTCCTCGTTACATTGGCCCTTTTCGTATTCTCGCTAAACGAGGAGAGGTTGCCTACCAGTTGGAACTACCCCCACATCTTTCTCGAGTTCATGATGTCTTCCACGTCTCTCAACTCAGGCGTTGCTTCTCGGATCCCATCCGCGGAGTGGACCACGAAACGCTTGATCTCCAAGATAACCTCACATACCGAGAGTACCCGGTTCGCATTCTTGATCAAGCAGAGCGTGTCACTCGACGTCAGAACATCAAGTTTCTCAAAGTTCAGTGGTCTCATCATTCCGAGAGAGAAGCTACTTGGGAGCGAGAAGATCGTCTTCGACTGGAGTACCCCGCTTTCTTTCCGTCAACCCTTGAATCTCGGGACGAGATTTTTTCAAGAGGGGGC
>NW_025268409.1:0-1455 GCF_018294505.1 Triticum aestivum | reverse complement strand
AATGAGAGTGGTGTGGTGAACACGATTTGGTAAAGGTATCGATGAGAGGCCATGTAGGAGTACATGGTGGGTTGTTTCATTGAAGCCGACCTTAAGCACTGAGATCTGTATGTGTGATTTAAGATATAGCTACTACCATGCATTGGGCCCTGAAATATGACCCCGCTCGACTTCTTATTCACCCTAGCTCTCTGTCCAGGAGTTGCAAGTAGTTTCTGGTGTTTGTAGCCTACTGGAGGCCGTGGACAGCGCTGACCATAGGGGTGGGCTGTGATGCGGTAGGTACGTGGCCGGGTGTACCGAATACCCGTTAGGTATCTCGGGAACCCTGTTCACATCGTTCGGGGCCGTATGGGAAACCTCGGCCGGACTCCCTGCGGATGGAACCTGGATAGGCGATAAACCTGGACTAGAGGCTTAAGTGTTTAGGTAGGTCGTGGTCTACACCCACGTCGGCTTTCGCTTGAAGTCTGCCGAGCACATGTCGTGTGCAGACGCTAAGTGGTGGAAACATGTATGAAGAAGTACATCCCTGCAGGGTTATCATGATCTATTCGAATAGCCGCGTCCGCGGTAAAGGACTACTTGGTTGCCTATACAGCTCATAGACAAGTAAATGGAAACTACTAAAAGCCTCAAGATAAGTGTGAGTGCCGAGGATGGCTCTTCCGTAGGAAGACGGAGGCGGATCCTCGGTAGTGTATTGAAGTGGTGAGTACTGGACTCGTGTGCGCAAAACCATTTCAAGTTGAAGTATCGTAGGATAGTCTAGCCAAGAGTCAAAGCTGGCTTGCTGCAATAACTCCACCAACCCTTCTTGATAATATGCATGTATGTAGGATCTGATGTAAGTCTTGCTGAGTACCTTTGTACTCATGTTGCTATAATTTACATTTTTACAGAAGACGCTGCAACCCCTTCTGATGGGTTCTATGTAGACATTGACATCAACGAGTAGGCTAAAGGCCCAGGTGGTGACCCTGAGCTTGTGAAGGACCACGTAGTATAGCTAGGCTTTCCAAGCCTCTTTTATCTTTCTAGTTGTCTGTACTCAGACAAGTTACTTCCGCTGCTGGTTTGTATGACTGTATGACTTGAATGTTGGGTCGTGAGACCCGTACCTTTGTGTATGTTATGTATGGCTCCCTGAGCCTTAAATAAAGTACTTGTATCATAGAGTCATGTTGTGATGCTTCGTTGTATTTGCACATATCGAGCATATTGTGTGTATGATTGAAATGCTTGGTATGTATGGGATCTGACTATCTAGTTGTTTATCTTTAGTAGCCTCTCTTACCGGGAAATGTCTCCTAGTGTTACCGCTGAGCCATGGTAGCTTGCTACTGCTCTGGAACACTTAGGCTGGCCGGCATGTGTCCTTCTTCGTTCCTGTGTCTGTCCCTTCGGGGAAATGTCACGCTTTGAGTACCGGAGTCCTGTTAGCCAGCTACAGCC
>NW_025268408.1:0-1455 GCF_018294505.1 Triticum aestivum | reverse complement strand
CCCCCCCCCCCCGGCTGGAGGACCTATCCTTATAGATTCCTTTTCAGCAAGGTTATCCGTCCATCCATGAGGAAATTGTAAGACTTATTCTACAAGTTAATCCTGATGGATCCTTTGTATCCAAAGTCCGACCTTTGCTTGAAGACCAGGTCAATGCTATCTCGAAGCATGTCTGTGATACTCCGATTTTCAACAAGAACATTTAAAGCAAATGCTAAATTTTCCTTATCAATTATCCAAACACCTTTGTATGGATAGTGTCATGAAATTTCTCTCCCCTTACCTAAAGGGTTTTCTACATGATATCCTGCCACGGATACCATGCTCTGCTTATCCTTGGGAAGGATATACCCCTGAAATATGTGTTTAAACACATTTTCCTTTCCATTGTTCTGTTTAATCTGATGATCATATTTTCCTTCCATTGTTGGTTTAACCTTTCTTGTGATCTATATGATCTGAGAAGTAATATTTTCCTGCTTATGTAAACATCTTGTTGTACAATTCTGTCAGTAAGACCAGGTTACTTTTGTCGATGACATTCCGGTAACCACCGATGGACGAGAACTTTGCCTACTGGTCCGCCTCGTTCAACGAGCAGGAAAATGGTTCTCTTCGTCCCTCGCCCTTGGTACCAACGTTGTTGCCGACATAGCTGACATGGTACTCCCTGACATGCCTAGCTATCATGACCGTGCAAGATGTCACTGCTCCTATAAAAAAAAAAGAACCACATGGTGGGCCCATAACCCACAGTTTCACAGGATCGAAACCTGACTCTCCTATACACCCTGTTGCCAAAGTTATTCCTATAGCTTGACTTTGTATGTAATTTGCGAGCCACCTTCCTAGTGATCAATTCTGGTATCGGACACAATACTTATTCCCGTTGCTCTGAACCCCATTCACACTCTGTTTCAGGCAATGAACGATTGCCTATCCGCTTGAAACTTCTTATTGCACCATCTTACTTTGCTCTCGATGTGTTTCATTTGTTCAACTCGAGAGATACTCATATGTTCATACTTGGGAAACCCCCAGAAGATTTTCCCTTGTGACATCCTATCGTTGTAGAGCTGCCCCTTACCTATTCGTAAGTACGATGGAGATCCCGAAGAAAGGATGACAAATTGATCATGGTGACTTGAAGCAGTGAAATGAAGACATCAACGAAAGGGATCAACCTCTTCGAAAGGGAAGCCAAGACCGAGAAGACTCGTTAAGTTTTTCGCTACCAACACCTTTCCCCCCTTACTCCACCGCTTAAATCTCGGGACGAGATTTCTTGTAGTGGAGGAGAATTGTGACGCCCGGATATTTAGGCTACAGTAATTCCACGCTAATGATGCCATGTAACCTCGGTTACTGTTGTTACTCTCGCGATGGTTCAAAAATGATTCAAATTCAAATTTAAAATCAAGTCAAACAATTAAAGTTTTCAAAGGTCAAAACTAA
>NW_025268407.1:0-1455 GCF_018294505.1 Triticum aestivum | reverse complement strand
GGTCTTTTTCCTTCCTTGGTTGATACTCTTATTGTCTTCCCTTGGTGGTGTGTGAGAATCACGGTCCTGTTGAAACAGTCGATAAAACCTTTATTGGTGGTTAGCCAATCCATCCCTAGGATGACATCCAGTCCTTTATTTTCCAATACAATAAGATTTGCGTAAAACTCCAATCCTTCAAACTCAATGACCACATTCTGACAGTAATTCTGAGAAACTTGCTGAATCCCGGGGGACTTGATTATTATGGATTTCTCCAAAGGAAGCATCGAAAAATTATTTTGCAAAGCAAAACTTTTCGAGATGAAAGAGTGAGAAGCTCCAGAATCAAACAAAACCATTGCAGGTATTGTGTTGACAGGAAACGTACCGAGTACGATATCCGGAGCATTTTGTGCCTCCTCTTTGGTTACGTGGTTTAGATGACCCTTCCTGTGGTTATTGTTGGGATTGAAATTGTTTCGTTTGGGCGCTGAATTATTGCCGCTGTTGTTCGGCTTTGGGGTTGAGTTCCTTGGCTTGGGGCACTGTTTGGCATAATGCCCTTCTTCTCCACAAGCGTAACAAGTAACACCGGGGCGATAGGTGAATTCCTTGTCCCTTGCATGAAAATTCTTGATTGGGCGTGAGACATTGGATGAGAATTTGGGTGTCCCACCCTTTTTAAAATCTATCTTGCTTCGGTGATTGCGAGTGTGATTAGTCTGGTCCCTTTTTCGCTTGCGGATATCTTCCAGACTGCGTCTCTCATTTTCCAGAGTAATGGCCTTGTCCACCAGCGTTTTAAAATCAGGAAAAGTGTGCACGACCAGTTGGCATTTAAGTGCGGGCGCCAGACCGTCAAGGAATTTCTCCATCTTCTTGATTTCAGTCATATGCTCCTCATTGGCGTAGCGGGATAATAGGGTAAATTGACTGTTGTAATCTGACACTGTCATGTTCCTTTGTTTGAGGTCATCAAATTCTCTCTTCTTGATTTTCATAATACTCTTGGGAATATGTGCACCACGGAAACCTTCCTTGAAATCATCCCAGGTTATGTCATTTTCGTTGGGATGCATGTGCAGAAAATTCTCCCACCACGATGCGGCTGCTCCTGTGAGATAGTGTGGAGCATATAGTACTTTCTCGAGATCTGAACACTTTGCAATAATTAATTTCCTCTCCATATCTCGAAGCCAGTCCTCGGCTTCAAGAGGCTTGTCAGTGTGAGAAAATGTTTGAGGACGTGTCTTCTGTAGCTCAGATAACTTGGAATGTTGCTGATACTGTCCATGATGATTCCCCATGTTGATGACTTGGTTCATCATCTCGCGATGTTGTTGCTGACTCTGTTCATAAAGGCGGCACATTTGTGAAAGTGCCGATTCACTGCCTTGTTGGCTTGACTGTCCCTGAGTGAACTCATTGTTGGGTTGAGTATCATGAATTTCCTCTGGTGGAGTTGGCATGGAA
>NW_025268406.1:0-1455 GCF_018294505.1 Triticum aestivum | reverse complement strand
AAAAAAAAAGTAAAAAAAAGACAACAAAAACTTGTGCTAGAAAGTTTACGTCCGACAAAAAGAAATCATGAAGTTCACTTGACTGTCTGATGCAGTGTGGTTTTCCATCCGAAGCAATGCGTTCTTCTGTCGTTCATAAAAAAATGACAACAAAAACTCACAAAAGCTTATCTGAGAAAATTTACGCCCGACAAGAAAATCATGAAGTTCGCTTGACTCTCTGATGCAGTGCGGTTTTCCGTCCGAAGCAGTGCGTTTTTGTATTTCAAAGAAAAATGATAACAAAAACTCATAAAAAGCTCATCTGAGAAAAATTATGCCTGCAAGACAAATCATGAAGTTCGCTTGACTGTCTGATGCAGTGCGGCTTTCCGTCCGAAGCAGTGCGTTCTTTTGTCGTTCATAAAAAAATGACAACAAAAACTCACAAAAAAGCTCATGTGAGAAAATTTACGCCTGATAAGACAAATCATGAAGTTCGCTTGACTGTCTGATGTAGTGCGGTTTCAGTCCGAAGCAGTGCGTTCTTCTGTCTAATGCAGTACACATGTCGGTTTTGGTGTCTCAAAAAACAGAGTATCCGCATTTTAGTAATTTTAGAACTGCTCTTAAACCGTAAGGAATTAGAGAGCGTGTTCTACATGAAAAAGTTGCGCCTTGTCGATATCTTTCGGATGATGTATCATTTGCATCATTCCGCCGAGCGGTTTGAAAATTTTTACGAAAAAACGGTCGCTGCCCCTCGTCGTTCGCCGCACGATTTTCAAAATTAACTAAAAATTGTAAGGAATATCAAAAACGTTTTAACATATGAAAGTTGCGCCTCGTCCGTAGCTTTCCAACGGCGTATCATATGCCTCATTTCGGCAAACGGTTAGAAAACTAGAGCGAAAACAGTACTGAAAATTGAAAAAAAAAATTGAAAAACAGAATTCCGGGATTTAGGAAATTTGAAACTGCTCTTAAACCGTAACGAATTAGAGAAAATAATAGATATGAAAAAGATGCGCCTCGACGATGTCTTTCCAATGGTGTATCATTTGCTTCGTTCTAACGAACAGTTTAGAAGAAATCGCGAAAAAACGCTCGCTGCCACTCGTCATGGGCCACACCATTTCCAAAACTGGTCTTAAACGGTGTGGAATCTCGAAAAGTGTTCAACACGTCGAAGTTGCGCCTAATCCATAGATTTTTAACGGTATATTACACGCCTCATTCCGATAAACGGTTAAAAAACTAGAGCAAAAAGAGTACCGAAAAAACAACGCGTGCAGTTTTTTCCGACGAGAAGTTCACTCGTGTGAGTACTGCAGCACACTTGGTTCAAAGAATGACGTGCACTTGCGTTGAGCATGCAGTGCGGAAGTGGTGTGCAGAATAGTTATTCTGCTAATATTAGCAGAATAGACCGTCATATATATATATATATATATATATATATATATATATATATAT
>NW_025268405.1:0-1455 GCF_018294505.1 Triticum aestivum | reverse complement strand
AAAAAAAAAGTAAAAAAAAGACAACAAAAACTTGTGCTAGAAAGTTTACGTCCGACAAAAAGAAATCATGAAGTTCACTTGACTGTCTGATGCAGTGTGGTTTTCCATCCGAAGCAATGCGTTCTTCTGTCGTTCATAAAAAAATGACAACAAAAACTCACAAAAGCTTATCTGAGAAAATTTACGCCCGACAAGAAAATCATGAAGTTCGCTTGACTCTCTGATGCAGTGCGGTTTTCCGTCCGAAGCAGTGCGTTTTTGTATTTCAAAGAAAAATGATAACAAAAACTCATAAAAAGCTCATCTGAGAAAAATTATGCCTGCAAGACAAATCATGAAGTTCGCTTGACTGTCTGATGCAGTGCGGCTTTCCGTCCGAAGCAGTGCGTTCTTTTGTCGTTCATAAAAAAATGACAACAAAAACTCACAAAAAAGCTCATGTGAGAAAATTTACGCCTGATAAGACAAATCATGAAGTTCGCTTGACTGTCTGATGTAGTGCGGTTTCAGTCCGAAGCAGTGCGTTCTTCTGTCTAATGCAGTACACATGTCGGTTTTGGTGTCTCAAAAAACAGAGTATCCGCATTTTAGTAATTTTAGAACTGCTCTTAAACCGTAAGGAATTAGAGAGCGTGTTCTACATGAAAAAGTTGCGCCTTGTCGATATCTTTCGGATGATGTATCATTTGCATCATTCCGCCGAGCGGTTTGAAATTTTTTACGAAAAAACGGTCGCTGCCCCTCGTCGTTCGCCGCACGATTTTCCAAATTAACTAAAAATTGTAAGGAATATCAAAAACGTTTTAACATATGAAAGTTGCGCCTCGTCCGTAGCTTTCCAACGGCGTATCATATGCCTCATTTCGGCAAACGGTTAGAAAACTAGAGCGAAAACAGTACTAAAAATTGAAAAAAAAAATTGAAAAACAGAATTCCGGGATTTAGGAAATTTGAAACTGCTCTTAAACCGTAACGAATTAGAGAAAATAATAGATATGAAAAAGATGCGCCTCGACGATGTCTTTCCAATGGTGTATCATTTGCTTCGTTCTAACGAACAGTTTAGAAGAAATCGCGAAAAAACGCTCGCTGCCACTCGTCATGGGCCACACCATTTCCAAAACTGGTCTTAAACGGTGTGGAATCTCGAAAAGTGTTCAACACGTCGAAGTTGCGCCTAATCCATAGATTTTTAACGGTATATTACACGCCTCATTCCGATAAACGGTTAAAAAACTAGAGCAAAAAGAGTACCGAAAAAACAACGCGTGCAGTTTTTTCCGACGAGAAGTTCACTCGTGTGAGTACTGCAGCACACTTGGTTCAAAGAATGACGTGCACTTGCGTTGAGCATGCAGTGCGGAAGTGGTGTGCAGAATAGTTATTCTGCTAATATTAGCAGAATAGACCGTCATATATATATATATATATATATATATATATATATATATATAT
>NW_025268404.1:0-1455 GCF_018294505.1 Triticum aestivum | reverse complement strand
GAAATACATAAGTATAGGCTATTTTTAGAGTCCGTATGTGTGGGGAAACAAGACATAGGGTTGATTTCGGACCCCTCCACCAAGGGCCACGAAATTCCCCCCCTCTTCCTCCATATATACAGCCTTTAGGGCATCGTTTAGACTTTGGGTTTTGTTTAGATTAAAAGTTCGCCATAGCTGCAACTTCGCGTACTTCGTTTGTGTTCAACGACCAGACAAAGGCGTCACAGAACCCCACCTTGATCAATAAAGCTTTCATCTTATATTCGCAATATCCAGATTGCAATCTCAGTTTCTTGCTTGTTCTTCGTTTGCTCGCAGGAAACAGACCCTCGTGGTCAGGTTGATCGTGCTCCGGCGTGGTCAATAACCTCTCGGAGTTGGTTTAGCGATTGCTAAGGCGCGACGTCCTCGCACGTTCGTAGTCGGATCGTCAAAGTCGACTTCCACCAAAGCGAAATCCACCATCTCATCGAAAGACGGGACACCTTTGCCTCTATCAGATATACCTGAGTCGGCGGGAAGAGTTGACGTCGACTGGTGTCGGGAACTCGTTGCCGCGCGCGCTCGTCGAGTGCTCACTGAAGGTTCTCCAGTCGAGTGCGCTCGGCCACATTGGCCAGACGCGCCTCCTCCAAGGCACGAGCCTCGGGGGTTTCTCCTGCGATGGGAATACGCAGGGGATCCTCGTTCCTGCGGCGAAGCTCTTCTCTTTGCAGAGAGTCGAGTGGCTTGGGCTGGTACTCTTCGTAGTCTCGTGCAGGGTCGCCGCCGTCACCTGCTCCACCACCACGGGCGAAGCCAGGAGGGCTGTGGGGCCCGTCGACCATCAAGATTTCCGCCGCTGGATCACTGCTTCCGCACTCGGATGCAGTCTCTCCGGAGCCAGTCGACTGATCGAACAAGCCGTAGAGAGATTCGTTGGGCTCGATTGCCGCAACTTGTGTAGTGGCCGATTGGCGAGCCACCGCGTGACTCATCCATCGCTGAAGCCTCGACCGGCCTGAGCGCTTGCGCTGGCGGGAGACCGGGAGGGTGGACGATGGAGGAGCCGACCGATACTGGGTCGATGGTTGCCGCAGCAGAACGCCGCGGACACATGCGCGAAAATGCGTCGCACCGCGGACGGGGAGCGCGTCTACGTCGAGTGGAGCCTCCTGGAGCCATGCGGAGTCGTCGGCGATGAAGGTGAGAGTGCCGAGACGGATCTCTTGACCCTTGACCAAAACTCCAGCAGACACCATGATGAGAGTACTCGGAAGAATCGCAACTTCTCCACAAAATCGCTAAAACACCTGCCCCACGGTGGGCGCCAACTGTCGTGGTTCTAAGCCTGACAGTAGAGTGGGGGGTAGGTATGGAGAGGCAAGGTCCTAGCTATGGAGAGGTTGTAAGCACAAAGGATGTACGAGTTCAGGCCCTTCTCGGAAGAAGTAACAGCCCTACGTCTCGGAG
>NW_025268403.1:0-1455 GCF_018294505.1 Triticum aestivum | reverse complement strand
TGCCCCCCCCCTCACGGACGCCGCCGCCGCCGGCACCTGGAGGGGGGAAACGGACGCGTCGGGTCTACACGGAGTGGATGTAGCTGTGGGTTTGGCCCGGATGTTGCTCCAAAGTGTTCCTCTGGGCCGACCTAACACAACCGGGTGGAGAGGTCCACTGGTCAAAGCCCGTCCGTGCAAAGTCAAAGGGCTAGATCCCGTGGTCAAACGCTACAGGGTTAGCCGGGACGGGGGCCCTGGGGGTAGCAATGCCACCGGAGCATCGTACCGGGCCCTCATACATGCGGGGTGGTGTTGTGGCATGTCCGAAGAGGCGGCACGCGTCTCCGGGTTGTGGCCCCCCTCACGGACGGCAATGAAACGGTAGTAGACGTTCTGCGGTAACGATGCAGCGTGAATATTATTAAATACTTGGAGCGTGATAAAATCATGAGTTTTTTACATAACGTGGGCACATGTGCTATAGGACTGATGGTAATTTTTCATAATTTTTTGTGATGGAGAAGTATCTGAACACTTCCCTCTACGCGGATTGCTCTTCGCACGTCTACGACTGTGGCCGGCGACCTCCGGGGGCTAGCATACCGTCAAATCTTGCGTAGGCGGCCTCTCACAAATCTGGAAGTGTTGAGGCGGTTGCAAACGCCCAGCACGCGTCTTCGGGGTGTGCCCCCCCCTCACGGACGTCGCCGCCGCCGGCACCTGGAGGGGGGAAACGGACGCGTCGGGTCTACACGGAGTGGATGTAGCTGCGGGTTTGGCCCGGATGTTGCTCCAAAGTGTTCCTCTGGGCCGACCTAACACAACCGGGTGGAGAGGTCCACTGGTCAAAGCCCGTCCGTGCAAAGTCAAAGGGCTAGATCCCGTGGTTAAACGCTACAGGGTTAGCCGGGACGGGGGCCCTGGGGGTAGCAATGCCACCGGAGCGTCGTACCGGGCCCTCATACATGCGGGGTGGTGTTGTGGCATGTCCGAAGAGGCGGCACGCGTCTCCGGGTTGTGGCCCCCCTCACGGACGGCAATGAAACGGTAGTAGACGTTCTGCGGTAACGATGCAGCGTGAATATTATTAAATACTTGGAGCGCAATAAAATCATGAGTTTTTTACACAACGTGGGCACATGTGCTATAGGACTGATGGTAATTTTTCATAATTTTTTGTGATGGAGAAGTATCTGAACACTTCCCTCTACGCGGATTGCTCTTCGCACGTCTACGACTGTGGCCGGCGGCCTCCGGGGGCTAGCATACCGTCAAATCTTGCGTAGGCGGCCTCTCACAAATCTGGAAGTGTTGAGGCGGTTGCAAACGCCCAGCACGCGTCTCCGAGGTGTGCCCCCCCCTCACGGACGCCGCCGCCGCCGGCACCTGGAGGGGGGAAACGGACGCGTCGGGTCTACACGGAGTGGATGTAGCTGTGGGTTTGGCCCGGATGTTGCTCCAAAGTGTTCCTCT
>NW_025268402.1:0-1455 GCF_018294505.1 Triticum aestivum | reverse complement strand
GGGGGTGCGCCAGCCCTGGGAGATGGGATCTCCAAGGGGGGGCGGCGGCCAAGGGGGGAAGGGGTTGCCTTGCCCCCCAAGGCAAGGGGGAAGCTCCCCCCTAGGGTTCCCAACCCTAGGCGCATGGGGGGAGGCCCAAGGGGGGCGCCCCAGCCCACTAAGGGCTGGTTCCCTTCCACTTTCAGCCCACGGGGCCCTCCGGGATAGGTGGCCCCACCCGGTGGACCCCCGGGACCCTTCCGGTGGTCCCGGTACAATACCGGTAACCCCCGAAACTTTCCCGGTGGCCGAAACTTGACTTCCTATATATAATTCTTCACCTCCGGACCATTCTGGAACCTCTCGTGACGTCCGGGATCTCATCCGGGACTCCGAACAACTTTCGGGTTTCCGCATACATATATCTCTACAACCCTAGCGTCACCGGACCTTAAGTGTGTAGACCCTACGGGTTCGGGAGACATGCAGACATGACCGAGACGCCTCTCCGGTCAATAACCAACAGAGGGATATGGATACCCATGTTGGCTCCCACATGTTCCACGATGATCTCATCGGATGAACCACGGTGTCGAGGATTCAATCAATCCGTATGCAATTCCCTTTGTCAATCGGTATGTTACTTGCCCGAGATTCGATCGTCGGTATCCCAATACCTTGTTCAATCTCGTTACCGGCAAGTCTCTTTACTCGTACCGCAATGCATGATCCCGTGACTAACGCCTTAGTCACATTGAGCTCGTTATGATGATGCATTACCGAGTGGGCCCAGAGATACCTCTCCGTCACACGGAGTGACAAATCCCAGTCTCGATCCGTGCCAACCCAACAGACACTTTCGGAGATACCCGTAATGCACCTTTATAGTCACCCAGTTACGTTGCGACGTTTGGCACACCCAAAGCACTCCTACGGTATCCGGGAGTTGCACGATCTCATGGTCTAAGGAAAAGATACTTGACATTGGAAAAGCTCTAGCAAACGAAACTACACGATCTTTTATGCTATGCTTAGGATTGGGTCTTGTCCATCACATCATTCTCCTAATGATGTGATCCCGTTATCAATGACATCCAATGTCCATAGTCAGGAAACCATGACTATCTGTTGATCAACGAGCTAGTCAACTAGAGGCTTACTAGGGACACGTTGTGGTCTATGTATTCACACATGTATTACGATTTCCGGACAATACAATTATAGCATGAACAATAGACTATTATCATGAACAAAGAAATATAATAATAACCTTTTATTATTGCCTCTAGGGCATATTTCCAACAGTCTCCCACTTGCACTAGAGTCAATAATCTAGTTACATTGTGATGAATCGAACACCCATTGCGTCCTGGTGTTGATCATGTTTTGCCCTAGGGAGAGGTTTAGTCAACGGATCTGCTACATTCAGGTCCGTGTGTACTTTACAAATATCTATGTCTCCATTTTGAACACTTT
>NW_025268401.1:0-1455 GCF_018294505.1 Triticum aestivum | reverse complement strand
TGGAGTATTACGCACTGTTTTGGAGTATCGAAGTGATTTCAACGATTAACGAACCGCGGGTGCGTTTACGTTTCGGTCATCAACACTTACACTTTTGTCCGATTCTTGCCTTTTTTTGTATACTATTACTCACTGTTTTGGGGTCCCGGAGTGATTTCAACGATTAACGAACCCCGGCGTGCGTTTACGTGTCGGTCATCAACACTCACAGTTTTGGCCGATTCTGGCCCGTTTCGTGGACTATTACTCACCTTTTTGGGGCCCCGGAGTGATTTCCACGATTAACGAACCCCTGGGTGCGCTTACGGGTTGGTTATCAACACTCGCGGTTTTTGTCGATTCTGACCCGTTTCGTGGACTGTTACTCACCGTTTTGGGGCCCCAAAGCGATTTCCATGGTTGTTGAACCCCAAGGTGCGCTTAAGTGTAAGTCATCAACAATCGCAGTTTGGGCCGATTCTGGCCCGTTTCTTGGACTATTACTTAGTTATGGGGTCCCGAAATGACCCCGGGTTGTGTTTACGTGTCGGTCAGCAACACTCACAATTTTGGCCAATTCTAACGTGTTTTGTGGACTATTATTCACTGTTTTCAGGTCCCGAAGTGATTTCCATAGTTGTTGAACCCCAAGGCCCGATTACGTGTCAGTCATCAATACTCATAGTTTTGGCTGATTCTGGCCTGTATCATGGACTATTACTCACTTTTTTGGGCCCCCGGAGTGATTTCCACGATTAACAAAACACGGGGTGCATTTACGTGTCGGTCATCAACACTCACAGTTTTGGCCAATTCTGGCCCGTTTCATGGACTATTACTCTGTTTTTGGGTCTCGGCGTGATTTCCATGTTTGACGAACACCGGGGTGCATTTATGTGTCGCTCATCAACACTCGCAGTTTTGGCCGATTCTGGCCCGTTTCGTGGAGTACTACGCACTGTTTTGGGGTATCGAAGTGATTTCAACGATTAACGAACCGCGGGTGCGTTTACGTTTCGGTCATCAACACTTACACTTTTGTCCGATTCTTGCCTTTTTTGTATACTATTACTCACTGTTTTGGGGTCCCGGAGTGATTTCAACGATTAACGAACCCCGGCGTGCGTTTACGTGTCGGTCATCAACACTCACAGTTTTGGCCGATTCTGGCCCGTTTCGTGGACTATTACTCACTTTTTTGGGGCCCCGGAGTGATTTCCACGATTAACGAACCCCTGGGTGCGCTTACGGGTTGGTTATCAACACTCGCGGTTTTTGTCGATTCTGACCCGTTTCGTGGACTGTTACTCACCGTTTTGGGGCCCCAAAGCAATTTCCATGGTTGTTGAACCCCAAGTTGCGCTTAAGTGTAGGTCATCAACAATCGCAGTTTGGGCCGATTCTGGCCCGTTTCTTGGACTATTACTTAGTTATGGGGTCCCGAAATGACCCCGGGTTGTGTTTACGTGTCGGTCA
>NW_025268400.1:0-1455 GCF_018294505.1 Triticum aestivum | reverse complement strand
TGGGTTGGCTATATATGGTAGCAAAAGATTAGCAATAATCAATTCAAAGATGCAATGTTGAATAAACGCTCAACGACGGTACTGTGCTGGTCCTAGGCTAGACCGGACTAGAGATGCGAGCCTAGAACACTAATGAGGTCACGGCGTAGCACAACTAGCATCAATGAAGGATACTAAGTAGCTCTTGACAGCAAGATATAAGTGAAGATCACAACGGCAGTGAAGATAATGATGAAAAACAACTGCCAAGCAGGATATACAACAACTCTCTCTCCAACTTTCCTCTTGAAAAGTTTGAGACAATTTTCTGATAAATTCTTTCAAAGAATGCTACTAACTCAAGCTTTCCAATGCAAAAAGAATCACTCAATTCCGAGTTGATATGAGGAGTCAAAGAATTCTAAAATTGGCCTGAAAAATTGGAACAAGCTGTGTTCACGAACTTCGGAGGGCAAAAAGACCTATTTAGAAGCCGATTTTGAGGTGTCAAATATTGAACTAGCTTCTGCAACTATTTAGATGCGGCTCGTCGCTATGTTCAATTTGAGTACTCACGGAGCCAAAACGGACTTCGTATGAGGAAGATACACCTGTTTTACTGAACAGTGCACAAAACAGATTCCAATCCGAATTCAGGTACGAGATTGATTCTAGATAGATCCAATTTTTTTTCTTCTCTCTTTTTTTTCTTTTTTTTTCTTTCCTTTTTTTCTCTTTTTTTTCTATCTTTTTTTTTCTTTCCAAGACAAACTAGATAAGATGCAGATTGGATCAGGCGAAGATGTGAATGACCTCAACTATGATTATGACAATGAACAGTGCGTAGCACGTGGTGGAAATTAATAGATGGGATGGTGGACAGCGGAAGGAATAATGATGCAGCGGCGGCGTGACTAATGTGAACAGAACTCGAAACTCTAAAGGAACTAGACGCTAAGACCAGCAACTGACACGACGATGCAACCGATAATTCAACTATGCAAGCAATGAATAGAAAATTGCAAAGGCTCACACTGGCTTGGATAAAGGATGAACAGATCTAACTTTTTTTGTGTGTGGCTTTTTCTTGGACAATAGGTAAGAAAATAAATCTAATCTAGGAAAACTGGAAATTCTCACCGAGCAACCTGAAAACTGATACCACTTGATAGAGGCGGGGTGTCCCGATCTTTCGATGAGATGATAACTATCGATTTGGTGAAGATGACTTTGACGATCCGACTACAAACGTGCACGACGTTGCGCCTTAGCAATCGCTAAACCAACTCTGAGAGGTTATTGACCACACCGGAGCACAATCAACCTGACCACGAAGGTCTATTCCTGCAAGCAATCGAAGAACAAGCAAGAATATGATAAAAGCAATCTGAATATTGCGAGTATATATGAGGTATTGATAAAGGTGGGGATCCGTAAGCGGTCTTGGTCTGGTCGTTGGACACAAACGAAGTACAC
>NW_025268399.1:0-1455 GCF_018294505.1 Triticum aestivum | reverse complement strand
ATCTACTACTTCGCCCGTCTTGCTGGATCGAGAAGGCGAGGACGTCATCGAGCTGAATGTGTGCAGAACTCGGAGGTGCCGTGCGTTCGGTACTTGGATCGGTCGGATCGTGAAGACGTACGACTACATCAACCGCGTTGATAAACGCTTCCGCTTGGCGATCTTCAAGGGTATGAAGATACACTCCTCCTCTCGGTGCTATGCATCACCATGATCTTGTGTGTGTGTAGGAATTTTTTTTGAAATTACTATGTTCCCCAACAATACAAGCCTTGTTTAAATCCGTGTAATCCACACACATATGCCAAGTGTCGTTCTTCTTAAGCACCAGCACCGGATTAGCCAACCACTCAGGGTGAAAAACTTCAATTATGAACCCAGCTGCCAAGAACCGAGCCACTTCTTCGCCAATGGCCTTACGCCTCTCCTCGTTGAAGCGATGAAGGAATTGCTTGACCAGTTTAAATTTTGGATCAATATTGAGAGTGTGCTCAGCGAGTTCCCTCGGTACACCTGGCATGTCAGAAGGTTTCCATGCAAAGTTGTCCCGGTTCTCACGGATGAACTTGATGAGCGCGTGTTCCTATTTAGGATCTAGATTAGCATTGATACTGAACTGCTTGGATGAATCGCTAGGAATAAAGTCAACAAGCTTGGTGTCATCGGCCGATTTAAACTTCATCATCGGGTCATGCTCTGTAGTTGGCTTCTTCAAAGACATCATATCCGCCAGGTCAACATTATCCTTATAAAATTTCAACTCCTCTGCTGCACAGATAGACTCTGCATAAGCAGCGTCACCTTCTTCACACTCCAAGGCTATATTCCGACTCCCATGCACTGTGATAGTCCCCTTGTAACCCGGCATCTTGAGCTGCAGATAAACGTAACACGGCCGTGCCATGAATTTGGCATAAGCCGACCGTCCAAACAGAGCGTGGTACGGGCTTTTGATCTTGACTACTTCAAAAGTTAACTTCTCAGCCCTGGAATCATGCTCATCTCCAAAGGCTACTTCCAGTTCAATCTTGCCAATTGGGTATGCTGACTTACCAGGCACAACTCCATGGAAAACAGTATTAGACTGCTTAAGATTTTTATCAGTTAATCCCATGCGACGGAAGGTTTCATAATAAAGGATATTAATGCTGCTACCTCCATCCATGAGCACCTTAGTGACCTTGTATCCACCAACTTGAGGTGCCACCACCAAAGCTAAGTGACCCGAGTTATCAACCCGGGGCGGGTGATCTGCGCGGCTCCACATAATGGGCTACTCAGACCATCGCAAGTAGTGGGGAACTATCGGCTCAACAGCGTTCACAGCCCTCTTGTGAAGCTTTTGATCTCGTTTGCATAAACTTGTGGTGAAAACGTGATATTGCCCGCTATTCAACTGCCTTGGATGACTTTGATATCCAGACTGCTGCTGTTGCTGACCCCCCTGGCCAGATT
>NW_025268398.1:0-1455 GCF_018294505.1 Triticum aestivum | reverse complement strand
ATTGTCATTCTTACTACGATTACAACCGTTGCCTAATAATGGATAATGCCCTATATATACTACTTACTCCCCCCCCTCAAACACGGGGACGAGTTTACCACGGTTTCCACCCCTCCCTCCATACCGCAGCAACACGTATTTTTTTACCCCTTTCAGAACGCGGTCCTCGCGCCACAAAGCCGCCTCTAGACGCGTGACCAATGAGCAGCGAGCTAAAACATATCGCAAATGTCAAAAATAATATAACGGGGTTGATATATATCGCGCACATGTGATATGTTTGTCATGAGGCGCAAAAAATAATTAAAAAGGGAATGCAACACGAGGACTTCCCAGGAGGTCACCCATCCTAGTACTACTCTCGCCCAAGCACGCTTAACTTCAGAGTTCTGATGGGATCCGGTGCTTTAGTGCTGGTATGATCGCATCCAACATGTTACCCCCGCCTTCGTCCCTTATGCTTGCCACTCC
Organism: Triticum aestivum; assembly: GCF_018294505.1. Taxonomy (NCBI): domain Eukaryota; kingdom Viridiplantae; phylum Streptophyta; class Magnoliopsida; order Poales; family Poaceae; genus Triticum; species Triticum aestivum. The sequence continues at coordinate 984 of NW_025268398.1, read as the reverse complement.
CAGGTCCACTGCAAAGATGATTGTCATTCTTACTACCATTGCAACCGTTGCCTAATAATGGATAATGCCCTATATATACTACTTACTCCCCCCCTCAAACACGGAGACGAGTTTACCACGGTTTCCACCCCTCCCTCTATACCGCAGCAACAAGTATTTTTTCCCCTTTCAGAACGCGCTCCTCGTGCCACAAAGCCGCCTCTAGACGCGTGACCTATGAGCAGCGAGCTAAAACATATCGCAAATGTCAAATATAATATAACGGGGTTAATATATATCGCGCACATGTGATATGTTTGTCATGAGGCGCAAAAAATAATTAAAAAGGGAATGCAACACGAGGACTTCCCAGGAGGTCACCCATCCAAGTACTACTCTCGCCCAAGCACGCTTAACTTCAGAGTTCTGATGGGATCCGGTGCTTTAGTGCTGGTATGATCGCATCCAACATGTTACCCCCGCCTTCGTCCCTTATGCTTGCCACTCCCAGGTCCACTGCAAAGATGATTGTCATTCTTACTACCATTACAACCGTTGCCTAATAATGGATAATGCCCTATATATACTACTTACTCCCCCCCTCAAACACGGAGACGAGTTTACCACGGTTTCCACCCCTCCCTCTATACCGCAGCAACACGTATTTTTTTACCCCTTTCAGAACGAGCTCCTCGCGCCACAAAGCCGCCTCTAGACGCGTGACCAATGAGCAACGAGCTAAAACATATCGCAAATGTCAAAAATAATATAACGGGGTTAATATATATCGCGCACATGTGATATGTTTGTCATGAGGCGCAAAAAATAATTATAAAGGGAATGCAACAGAGGACTTCCCAGGAGGTAACCCATCCTAGTACTATTCTCGCCCAAGCACGCTTAACTTCGGAGTTCTGATGGAATCCGGTGCTTTAGTGCTGGTATGATCGCATCCAACATGTTACCCCCGCCTTCGTCCCTTATGCTGCCACTCCCAGGTCCACT
>NW_025268397.1:0-1455 GCF_018294505.1 Triticum aestivum | reverse complement strand
GGTGCGTCATTGTGTGGGTCATCAACACTCTCGTTTTTTGTCGATTCTGACCCATTTTGTGGACTATTACTCACCGTTTTGGTGCCCCATAGCGATTTCCATAGTTGTTGAACCCCAAGGTGCACTTATGTGCCGGTCATCAATACTCGCACTTTTGGCCGATTCTGGCCCGTTTCATGGACTATTACTCACTGTTTGGGGTCCCGGAGTGATTTCCACGATTGACGAACCCCGGGGTGCATATATGTGTTGGTCATCAACACTCGCGGTTTTTGGTGATTCTGACCTGTTTCATGGACTATTAATCACCATTTTGGAGTCCCAGAGCGATTTCCATGGTTGTCGAATCCCAAGGAGTGCTTACGTGTTGGTCGTCCGGACTCGCAGTGTGGGCCGATTTTGATCTGTTTCTTGGACTATTACTCAGTTTTGGGGTCTTGAAGTGAATTCCACGATTGACGAACCCCGGGGTGCGTCTATGTGTCGGTCATCAACACTCGCGTTTTTGGTCGATTGTGACCTGTTTCGTGGTCTATTACTCACCGTTTTGGGGTCCCGTAGTGATTTCCATATTTATTGAACCCCAAGGTGCACTTACGTGTCGGTCATCAACACTCGCAGTTTTGGCCGATTCTGGCCCGTTTCATGGACTATTACTCACTGTTTGGGGTCCCGGAGTGATTTCCACGATTGACGAACCCCGGGGTGCATATATGTGTCGGTCATCAACACTCGCGGTTTTTGGTGATTTTGACCTGTTTCATGGACTATTAATCACCATTTTGGAGTCCCAGAGCGATTTCCATGGTTGTCGAATCCCAAGGAGTGCTTACGTGTTGGTCGTCCAGACTCGCAGTGTAGGCCGATTTTGATCCGTTTCTTGGACTATTACTCAGTTTTGGGGTCTTGAAGTGAATTCCACGATTGACGAACCCCGGGGTGCGTCTATGTGTCGGTCATCAACACTCGCGTTTTTGGTCGATTGTGACCCGTTTCGTGGTCTATTACTCACCGTTTTGGGGTCCCGTAGTGATTTCCATAGTTATTGAACCCCAAGGTGCACTTACGTGTCGGTCATCAACAATCGCAGTTTTGGCCGATTCTGGCCCGTTTCATGGACTATTACTCACTATTTTGGGGTCCCGGAGTAATTTCGACGATTGACGAACCCCGGGGTGCGTCATTGTGTGGGTCATCAACACTCTCGTTTTTTGTCGATTCTGACCCATTTTGTGGACTATTACTCACCGTTTTGGTGCCCCATAGCGATTTCCATAGTTGTTGAACCCCAAGGTGCACTTATGTGCCGGTCATCAATACTCGCACTTTTGGCCGATTCCGGCCCGTTTCATGGACTATTACTCACTGTTTGGGGTCCCGGAGTGATTTCCACGATTGACGAACCCCGGGGTGCATATATGTGTCGGTCATCAACACTCGCGGTTTTTGGTGATT
>NW_025268396.1:0-1455 GCF_018294505.1 Triticum aestivum | reverse complement strand
TAAAATCAGGAAGTTGGAGTAAAGGAGCATGTGTCAACTTATCTTTCAATACCGTGAAGGCTTCTTCCTGTGCGGTACCCCAAACAAAAGGCACATCCTTCTTTGTAAGCTCGTTGAGAGGTGCAGCAATGGTGCTAAAATCTCTCACAAAACGCCTATAGAAACCAGCGAGTCCAAGAAAACTCCGCACTTGTGTGACCGTTTTGGGCTGCGGCCAACTCTCAATAGCTTCAATCTTGGCTTTATCAACTTCAATTCCCTGTGGAGTAACAACATAGCCAAGAAAAGATACTCGGTCAGTGCAAAAGGTGCACTTCCCAAGGTTACCAAACAAACGTGCATCACGTAGAGCAATAAAAACAGCACGTAAATGTTCCAAATGTTCTTCCAAAGATTTGCTATAAATCAGTATATCATCAAAATAGACTACCACAAATCGTCCAATGAAAGCACGTAAAACTTCGTTCATTAGTCTCATGAAAGTACTAGGTGCATTAGTTAACCCAAAAGGCATGACTAACCACTCATATAAACCAAACTTAGTTTTAAATGCAGTTTTCCATTCATCTCCCAATTTCATACGAATTTGATGGTATCCACTACGCAAATCAACTTTGGAGAATATTGTAGAGCCACTCAATTCATCAAGAATATCATCTAGCCTAGGAATAGGATGACGATAACGAATAGTAATATTATTAATGCCTCTACAATCAACACACATACGCGACGTACCATCCTTTTTAGGCACTAGTATAATAGGAACAGCACAAGGACTAAGAGATTCGCGTATATAACCTTTGTCGAGCAGCTCCTGTACTTGACGCATAATCTCCTTCGTCTCCTCTGGATTGGTACGGTATGGTGCACGGTTGGGTAGCGATGCACCGGGAATTAAGTCAATTTGATGCTCAATCCCTCGAATAGGTGGTAATCCCGGTGGCACGTCTTGTGGGAAGACGTCAGCGAACTCCTGCAAAATGTTAGTGACAGCAGGGGGCAAAGAGGAAGGCACGTCCTCGAAAGAAAATAATGCCTCTTTGCACACAAAAGCATAGCAAACAGATTTGCTGAAATCTAGTTCATCAATATCAGATTTTGTGGCAAGTAAACATGCACTTTTCAATTTAATTTCAGAAACAACACTAGATGGTTTATTATTAGGTTTCATTTGTTGCTCAAATTCCTTTGCCACAATCTGATTTTCACTCTTATTTTTCTCCTGTTTTGCTTTATTAGCTCTATTAATGTCATCTTTCAAAATGGAATCAGGAGTCATAGGAAGCAAAGTAATATTTTTATCCTTATGAACAAGAGTATACTGATTGTTTCTACCATGGTGTACAGAATTTTTATCAAATTGCCATGGTCTACCTAGTAATAAGGAACATGCTTGCATGGGTACCACATCACAATCAACATAATCAGCATATGTAGAGATACTAAAATGCACAC
>NW_025268395.1:0-1455 GCF_018294505.1 Triticum aestivum | reverse complement strand
ATCCTCGGTAGTGTATTGAAGTGGTGAGTAGTGGACTCGTGTGCGCAAAACCATTTCAAGTTGGAGTATCGTAGGATAGTCTAGCCAAGAGTCAAAGCTGGCTTGCTGCAATAACTCCACCAACCCTTCTTGATAATATGCATGTATGTAGGATCTGATGTAAGTCTTGCTGAGTACCTTTGTACTCATGTTGCTATAATTTACATTTTTACAGAAGACGCTGCAACCCCTTCTGATGGGTTCTATGTAGACGTTGACATCAACGAGTAGGCTAAAGGCCCAGGTGGTGACCCTGAGCTTGTGAAGGACCATGTAGTATAGCTAGGCTTTCCAAGCCTCTTTTATTTTACTAGTTGTCTGTACTCAGACAAGTTACTTCCGCTGCTGGTTTGTATGACTGTATGACTTGAATGTTGGGTCGTGAGACCCGTACCTTTGTGTATGTTATGTATGGCTCCCTGAGCCTTAAATAAAGTACTTGTGTCGTAGAGTCATGTTGTGATGCTTCCTTGTATTTGCACATATCGAGCATATTGTGTGTATGATTGAAATGCTTGGTATGTGTGGGATCTGACTATCTAGTTGTTTATCTTTAGTAGCCTCTCTTACCGGGAAATGTCTCCTAGTGTTACCGCTGAGCCATGGTAGCTTGCTACTGCTCTGGAACACTTAGGCTGGCCGGCATGTGTCCTTCTTCGTTCCTGTGTCTGTCCCTTCGGGGAAATGTCACGCTTTGAGTACCGGAGTCCTGTTAGCCCGCTACAGCCCAGTTTACCGGAGTCCTGCTAGCCCAGTGCTACATCCCGGACCCACTTGCTGATGACCGACACGTTCGAAGCTGGGTCATGGATGCCTGTCCCTGTAAGTCTGTGCCACTTTGGGTTTACGACTAGTCATGTCAGCCCGGGCTCCTTATCATATGGATGCTAGCGACACTATCATTTACGTGAGCCAAAAGGCGCAAACGGTCCCGGGCAAAGGTAAGGCGACACCCGTGGGGATACCGTGTGTGAGGCCGCAAAGTGATATGAGGTGTTACCGGCTAGATCGATGTGACATCGAGTCGGGGTCCTGACAGCGTTGGCATCAGAGCCGGACTGCCTGTAGGTTCTCCAAGCCAAACTGGTCGATGTTGAGTCTAGAAATTCTTTAGTTATATGTAGGGGAATTGTTTGTGGGTTGGAACGTAAGGCTCTTTTTACTCCTCTATCTTATGACATTCTGATCTGAGTCAGTCCATTCTTCCACCGGGGGTTAAGGAATTAGGATCTATTCTCTCTATCAGGATCACGTGTTACTAATCAGTAGTACCTTATAGGTATGATGGATACAAGCCTAGTTCAGTTCTTCTACCATATTATGTTGCTAGGATGGTCTCAGAACTTTGATATGATGATGTTGAGTGTGTATGTAATCCTTTGTCAAATGTCTCAAAATCCTTCTTGAGCATTTACA
>NW_025268394.1:0-1455 GCF_018294505.1 Triticum aestivum | reverse complement strand
AGTTTGGGCCGATTCTGGCCCGTTTCTTGGACTATTACTTAGTTATGGGGTCCCGAAATGACCCCGGGTTGTGTTTACGTGTCGGTCAGCAACAATCACAATTTTGGCCAATTCTAACGTGTTTTGTTGACTATTACTCACTGTTTTCAGGTCCCGAAGTGATTTCCATAGTTGTTGAACCCCAAGGCGCGCTTACGTGTCGGTCATCAATACTCATAGTTTTGGCTGATTCTGGCCCGTATCATGGACTATTACTCTCTTTTTTGGGCCCCCGGAGTGATTTCCACGATTAATGAACCACGGGGTGCATTTACGTGTCGGTCATCCGCACTCACAGTTTTGGCCGATTCTGGCCCATTTCTTGGACTATTACTCTGTTTTTGGGTCTCGGCGTGATTTCCATGACTGACGAACACCGGGGTGCATTTATGTGTCGCTCATCAACACTCGCAGTTTTGGCCGATTCTGGCCTGTTTCGTGGAGTATTACGCACTGTTTTGGGGTATCGAAGTGATTTCAACGATTAACTAACCGCGGGGTGCGTTTACGTTTCGGTCATCAACACTTACATTTTTTCTGATTCTTGCCTTTTTTGTATACTATTACTCACTGTTTTGGGGTCTCGGAGTGATTTCCACGATTAACGAACCCCGGCGTGCGTTTACGTGTCGGTCATCAACACTCACAGTTTTGGCCGAGTCTGGCCCGTTTCATGGACCATTGCTCACTTTTTTGGGGCCCCGGAGTGATTTCCACGATTAAGGAACCCTTGGGTGCGCTTACGGGTTGGTTATCAACACTCGCGGTTTTTGTCGATTCTGACCCGTTTCGTGGACTGTTACTCACCGTTTTGGGGCCCCAAAGCGATTTCCATGGTTGTTGAACCCCAAGGTGCGCTTAAGTGTAAGTCATCAAGAATCGCAGTTTGGGCCGATTCTGGCCCGTTTCTTGGACTATTACTTAGTTATGGGGTCCCGAAATGACCCCGGGTTGTGTTTACGTGTCGGTCAGCAACACTCACAATTTTGGCCAATTCTAACGTGTTTTGTGGACTATTACTCACTGTTTTCAGGTCCCGAAGTGATTTCCATAGTTGTTGAACCCCAAGGCGCGCTTACGTGTCGGTCATCAATACTCATAGTTTTGGCTGATTCTGGCCCGTATCATGGACTATTACTCTCTTTTTGGGGCCCCGGAGTGATTTCCACGATTAATGAACCACGGGGTGCATTTACGTGTCGGTCATCCGCACTCACAGTTTTGGCCGATTCTGGCCTGTTTCTTGGACTATTACTCTGTTTTTGGGTCTCGGCGTGATTTCCATGACTGACGAACACCGGGGTGCATTTATGTGTCGCTCATCAACACTCGCAGTTTTGGCCGATTCTGGCCCGTTTCGTGGAGTATTACGCACTGTTTTGGGGTATCGAAGTGATTTCAACGATTAACGAACCG
>NW_025268393.1:0-1455 GCF_018294505.1 Triticum aestivum | reverse complement strand
TGCAGAAAAGTTAGTTCGCCCCAATGCTTGTCGATCCTGCACTTCACGTTCAGCTTTACAAGCAAGATGGAATAAACGAGTGATATTAGTATACTCCTTATAGTCTAGAATGGTCTGAATCTCTCTATTTAATCCACCCAGAAAACGTGCAAGCATAGCTTCATTCTCCTCAACAATACCACATCTAATCATGCCAGTTTGTAATTCCTGATAATATTCTTCTACAGAATTTTTCCCTTGTCTTAAATGCTGTAATTTTTGAAGCAATTCACGTTGATAATATGGTGGAACCCAACGAGTACGCATAGCAGTTTTCAAAGCAGCCCAAGTAGTTGGAATAGGATATAATCTACAATGTTCAGACCACCATACACATGCAAAACTAGTGAAAGCACAAACAGCAGCAGCAACTCGTCTCTCCTCAGGATATTGTAAACATGTAAATCGTTGTTCAGTTTCTAACTCCCAAGTAAGATATATATCAGGAACATATCTACCCTCAAATGGTGGAATATTCAATTTCAGTTTAGGAATATGGACATCATCTCGTACCTGAGGTGGTGGTGCAGGCCTACCATTACGAATATATACCTGAGGTCGACCTGCTGGTGGTGGTGCAGGTGGCTGCACATAGTGCTGATTTTGATCAACCTCATCCTCATAATCTCCCACATAATCATCCTCCTCCGCATCAGCAGCAGGAGCCACAGAAGTATCAACAGCAGCACCAACAGTTTGGCCAAACGCAAGAGGAACACGACTCGCTCGGCGAAGGTCTGTTTCGCGATGTGGAGGTAGTCGTTGTTGTTGTTGTTGGAGAGGTGCGTTAGGTGCAGCGGGTGGTGGTGGTGGAAGACGCGCGAGCAATTCCTTAAACTTGTTATCGAGCTTTGTTTCGAATGTCTTCTCAAGGCCAGTGATCTTCTCCATGGCCTCTTCAAAATTGTTCAGCACATCTTGCACCTGTTCAGTCATCATTTGCTGAAACTTATCATGAAGCACCTTGTTCGATAAATTCTCCCAGTCAATCTCATCGGCTTGTGATCCTGGCATGGTTAGCAGCAATAGAAACACACAAGAATATGATCCTACAGACTACTAACAAGTGGTGGTGGTGGGTGTCACAAATCCGTCAAGCAAAACTCAAATTCTTACCAGTTCTTACCCAGCAACAGGCGGTGATCGGCAACCGTTGTAGTCAAAACTCTCAAAGCTTGGATAGAGCGATTACCAGGGAGAGTCAAACGCACGACGTAGATGTATGTGGAGCTGGGAAGGCTTATAATATGGTAGCAAAAAGGGTCAGCAATAATCAATTCAGAGATGCAAAGTTGAATAAACGCTCAACGACGGTACTGTGCTGGTCCTAGGCTAGACTGTGCTAGAGACGCGAGCCTAGAACACCAACAAAATCACGGCGCGGCACGTAAACAAGGGAGGAGCACACTCTGAATT
>NW_025268392.1:0-1455 GCF_018294505.1 Triticum aestivum | reverse complement strand
CCCCCCCCCCGGCCTCATGGGCCCAAGTGGTGGAAGAGGAGAGGCGGCAGGAGGTGGCGCGCGGCCCCCCTTGCCCCAATCTGAATTGGAAAAGGGAAGGGGGCGGCGGCCCCCCTTCTCCTTCCTTCTCTCCACCTCCTCCTTCCCCCTTCTCCTAGTTGGAGTATGAAAGGGGGGCAAAACCTACTTGGAGTAGGATTGCCCCCCCTTGGGCGCGCCTCCTCCCCTTGGTCGGCCCCCTCCTCCTCCCCCCTTTATATACGGTGGAGGGGGCACCCCATAGACACAACAAGTTGATCATTGATCCCTTAGCCGTGTGCGGTGCCCCCCTCCACCATAATCTACCCCGATCATATCGTAGTGGTGCTTAGGAGAAGCCCTGCGTCGGTAGCAACATCATCACTGTTATCACGCCGTCGTGCTAACGGAACTCTCCCGCGAAGCTCTGCTGGATCGGAGTTCGCGGGACGTCATCGAGCTGAACGTGTGCTGAACTCGGAGGTATTGTACGTTCGGTACCTGGATTGGTCGGGTCGTGAAGATGTATGACAACATCAACTGCGTTGTGCTAACGCTTTCGCTTTCGGTCTATGAGGGTACGTGGACACACTCTCCCCTCTCGTTGCTATGCGTCACCATGATCATGTGTGTGTGTAGGAAAATTTTGAAATTACCACGTTCCCCAACAGTGGCATCCGAGCCAGGTTTTATATGTAGATATTATATGCATGAGTAGAACACAAGTGAGTTGTGGGCGATACAAGTCATACTGCTTACCAGCATGTCATACTTTGGTTCGGCGGTATTGTTGGATGAAGCGGCCCGGACCGACATTACGCGTACACTTACGCAAGACTGGTTCTACCGACGTGCTTTGCACACAGGTGGCTGGCGGGTGTCAGTTTCTCCAACTTTAGTTGAACCGAGTGTGGCTACGCCCGGTCCTTGAGAAGGTTAAAACAACACTAATTTGACAAACTATCGTTGTGGTTTTGATGCGTAGGTAAGAACGGTTCTTGCTCAGCCCGTTGCAGCCACGTAAAACTTGCAACAACAAAGTAGAGGACGTCTAACTTGTTTTTGCAGGGCATGTTGCGATGTGATATGGTCAAGACATGATGCTATATTTTATTGTATGAGATGATCATGTTTTGTAACCGAGTTATCGGCAACTGGTAGGAGCCATATGATTGTCGCTTTATTGTATGCAATGCAATCGCCCTGTAATTGCTTTACTTTATCACTAAGCGGTAGCGATAGTCGTAGAAGAAATAGTTGGCGAGACGACAACGATGCTACGATGGAGATAAAGGTGTCGCGCCGGTGACGATGGTGATCATGACGGTGCTTCGGAGATGGAGATCACAAGCACAAGATGATGATAGCCATATCATATCACTTATATTGATTGCATGTGATGTTTATCTTTTATGCATCTTATTTTGCTTTGATTGA
>NW_025268391.1:0-1455 GCF_018294505.1 Triticum aestivum | reverse complement strand
CCCCCCCCCCGGCCTCATGGGCCCAAGTGGTGGAAGAGGAGAGGCGGCAGGAGGTGGCGCGCGGCCCCCCTTGCCCCAATCTGAATTGGAAAAGGGAAGGGGGCGGCGGCCCCCCTTCTCCTTCCTTCTCTCCACCTCCTCCTTCCCCCTTCTCCTAGTTGGAGTATGAAAGGGGGGCAAAACCTACTTGGAGTAGGATTGCCCCCCCTTGGGCGCGCCTCCTCCCCTTGGTCGGCCCCCTCCTCCTCCCCCCTTTATATACGGTGGAGGGGGCACCCCATAGACACAACAAGTTGATCATTGATCCCTTAGCCGTGTGCGGTGCCCCCCTCCACCATAATCTACCCCGATCATATCGTAGTGGTGCTTAGGAGAAGCCCTGCGTCGGTAGCAACATCATCACTGTTATCACGCCGTCGTGCTAATGGAACTCTCCCGCGAAGCTCTGCTGGATCGGAGTTCGCGGGACGTCATCGAGCTGAACGTGTGCTGAACTCGGAGGTATTGTACGTTCGGTACCTGGATTGGTCGGGTCGTGAAGATGTATGACAACATCAACTGTGTTGTGCTAACGCTTTCGCTTTCGGTCTATGAGGGTACGTGGACACACTCTCCCCTCTCGTTGCTATGCGTCACCATGATCATGTGTGTGTGTAGGAAAATTTTGAAATTACCACGTTCCCCAACAGTGGCATCCGAGCCAGGTTTTATATGTAGATATTATATGCATGAGTAGAACACAAGTGAGTTGTGGGCGATACAAGTCATACTGCTTACCAGCATGTCATACTTTGGTTCGGCGGTATTGTTGGATGAAGCGGCCCGGACCGACATTACGCGTACACTTACGCAAGACTGGTTCTACCGACGTGCTTTGCACACAGGTGGCTGGCGGGTGTCAGTTTCTCCAACTTTAGTTGAACCGAGTGTGGCTACGCCCGGTCCTTGAGAAGGTTAAAACAACACTAATTTGACAAACTATCGTTGTGGTTTTGATGCGTAGGTAAGAACGGTTCTTGCTCAGCCCGTTGCAGCCACGTAAAACTTGCAACAACAAAGTAGAGGACGTCTAACTTGTTTTTGCAGGGCATGTTGCGATGTGATATGGTCAAGACATGATGCTATATTTTATTGTATGAGATGATCATGTTTTGTAACCGAGTTATCGGCAACTGGTAGGAGCCATATGATTGTCGCTTTATTGTATGCAATGCAATCGCCCTGTAATTGCTTTACTTTATCACTAAGCGGTAGCGATAGTCGTAGAAGAAATAGTTGGCGAGACGACAACGATGCTACGATGGAGATAAAGGTGTCGCGCCGGTGACGATGGTGATCATGACGGTGCTTCGGAGATGGAGATCACAAGCACAAGATGATGATAGCCATATCATATCACTTATATTGATTGCATGTGATGTTTATCTTTTATGCATCTTATTTTGCTTTGATTGA
>NW_025268390.1:0-1455 GCF_018294505.1 Triticum aestivum | reverse complement strand
TCGACGGCACCTTGGTGGCATGCTCCTTCTTGACGGCGGCGGTCGGCATTTGCTCTTACGGTGGTGCGGTAGGTGACCCTGTTCCGAAGCATGATGGCCTGGTGTCGGTGTCAAAATCGGCGGATCTCGGGTAGGGGGTCCCGAACTGTGCGTCTAGGCCAGATGGTAACAGGAGGCAGGGGACACGAAGTTTTACCCAGGTTTGGGCCCTCTCTATGGAGGTAAAACCCTACGTCCTGCTTGATTAATATTGATGATATGGGTATTACAAGAGTTGATCTACCACGAGATCAGAGAGGCTAACCCTAGAAGCTAGCCTATGGTATGATTGTTGATGTGTATGTTGTCCTACGGACTAAAACCCTCCGGTTTATATAGACACCAGATAGGGTTAGGGTTACATAGAGTCGGTTACAATGGTAGGAGATCTGAACATCCGTATCGCCAAGCTTGCCTTCCACGCCAAGGAAAATCCCTTCCGGACACAGGACGGAGTCTTCAATCTTGTATCTTCATAGTCCAGGAGTCCGGCTGAAGGTATAATTCGGCTATCCGAACACCCCCTAATCCAGGACTCCCTCAGTATCCCCTGAACCAGGCTTCAATGACAACGAGTCCGGCGCGCAAATTGTCTTCGGCATTGCAAGGCGGGTTCCTCCTCCAAGTACTTCATAGAAGATTTTGAACACAAAGATAGTGTCTGGCTCTGCAAAATAAGTTTCCACATATTACCATAGAGAGAATAATAATATTAACACAAATCTAATCTGCTGACGTATTCCGTGGTGCGACACGCCACGGCCAAGCCTTTATTCAAATCGTTTCATTATCCCACCTCAACGCGTTATGCAAGGCGGTTTCCTTGGCACATCTTGTCAAAGCAGAGATCGTGTCCCTTTATTCCGGGATTCTCATCAATACGGGCGTGGGTAACCCAACCGCGCCTTTGATTACGGCGCTTGGAGATAAGCAAGTTTTACCAGGCTGGTGGGGACATGTAGTCGTGCCCACCCATATAAGGGGATAAGGATCCACCTTTTCACCCACGCCTTCTTCTTCCTTTGCCTATCCATTCTTGCGCACTCGAGCTCCAGCGCCCAAGTCCGCACTACCACCTCAACCTTCTCCAGTCATGTCCGGAGCGGGAGGCAAGTGGATGGTCTCCTCCGTCACGAAGGGACACATCAAAAAGCTGAGGAAGGCCGGACATCTGGCCAGCGACATCGCGCACCGGCTTCCCGAAAAGGGGCAGCTCATCCCCACTCCTAGGCCCCATGAGAGGGTGGTATTCCTCCCCCATTTCCTCCGCGGACTAGGCTTCCCTCTGCATCCATTTGTCCGGGGGCTCATGTTCTACTACGGCCTGGATTTCCATGATCTGGCCCTGAACTTCGTCCTCAACATCTCGGCGTTCATCGTCGTGTGCGAGGCGTTCCTCCGCATCCGCCCCCATTT
>NW_025268389.1:0-1455 GCF_018294505.1 Triticum aestivum | reverse complement strand
ACAAAAACCGCGAGTGTTGATAACCGACACATGAGCGCACCTTGGGGTTCAACAACTATGCAAATCGCTTCGGGACCCCAACGGTTAGTAATAGTCCACGGAACGGGTCAGAATTGGCCAAAACTATGAGTGTTGACGACGGACATGCAAACGCACCCTGGGATCGTCAATTGTGAAAATCGCTCCGGGACCCCGAAAAGTAATAGTCCACAAAACGGACCAGAATTGGCCAAAATTGTGAGTGTTGATGACCGACACATAAACGCAACCCGGGGTTCGTCAATCGTGGAAATCACTTCGGAACCCCAAAACTGAGTAACGGTCCAGGAAATGGGCTAGAATCGGCCCAAACTGCGAGTCTCGACGACCAACACGTAAGCATATATTGGGGTTCAACAACCATGAAAATCACTTTTGGGACCCCAAAGCGGTAAGTAAAAGTCCGTGAAACGGGCCAGAATCGGCCAGAACAGCGAGTGTTGATGACCGACACGTAAGCGCACCTTGGGGTTCAACAACTATGCAAATTGCTTTGGGCTCCAAAAACGGTAAGTAATAGTCTACAAAACGTGTCCGAATTGGCAAAACTGTGAGTGTTGACGACAAACGCCTAAACGCATCCCGGGGATTGTCAATCATGGAAATCGCTCTGGGACCCGAAAACGGTGAGTAATAGTCCACGAAACGGACCAGAATTGGCAACAATTGTGATTGTTGATGACCAACACTTAAACGCACCTCAGATTTCACCAATCGTGCAAATCGCTTCGGGACCCGAAAATGATGAGTAACAGTCCACGAAACGGGGTAGAATCGGCCAAAACTGCCTTGGGATTCAACAACTATGCAAATCACTCCGTGACCCAAAAACAGTGAGTAATAGTCCACGAAACGGTCTGAATTCGCCAAAACTATGAGTATTGACGCCGGACATGCAAACACACCTGGGGATCGTCAATCGTGAAAATCGCTCCGGGGCCCCATAACGGGCCAGAATCGTGAGTAATAGTCCATGAAACGGACCAGAATTAGCCAAAATTATGAGTGTTGATGACCGACACATAAGGAAACCTTGGGGTTCGACCACCATGGAAATCACTTTGGGACCCCAAAATGGTGAGTAATAGTCCACGAAACGGGTCAGACATGACAAAAACCGTGAGTATCGATGACCGACACGTAAACGCACCCTGGGGTTCAACAATAGTCCTTGAAACGGTCCAGAATCGACCAAAACAACGGTTGTTGATGGCCGACATGTAAGCGCACCTTGGGGTTCAACTAACATGGAAATCGCTTTGGGACCCCAAAACCGTGAGTAATAGTGCACGAAACAGGTTAGAATCGACAAAAACCGCGAGTGTTGATAACCGACACATGAGCGCACCTTGGGGTTCAACAACTATGCAAATCGCTTCGGGACCCCAACGGTTAGTAATAGTCCACGGAACGGGT
>NW_025268388.1:0-1455 GCF_018294505.1 Triticum aestivum | reverse complement strand
ATTTTGGAGCTAGCTAAGCATGAGTAGTCATTTAGGAGCTAAACTATGTCATTTCTTAAGCATATTATGTCATTTTAGAGCTAGTTAAGCATATTAAGTAATTATGGAGGAAAAGATGCTAAGTATAGGTCATTTTAGAGCTATCCTAGGCTAAATAGGTCATTTTGAAGCTAGCTAAGCATATTAAGTCATTTTGGAGGAAAAAATGCTAAGTATAGGTAATTTTAGAGCTATCGTAGGTTAAATAGGTCATTTCGGAGCTAATTAAGCTTATTATGTAATTTTTGAGCTAGCTAAGCATATTGAGTCATTTTGGAGCTAAAAATGCGAAGTATAGGTCATTTTAGAGCTATCCTAGGTTAAATAGGTCATTTTGGAGCTAAGTAAGGTTATTATGTCATTTTGGAGCTAGCTAAGCATATGAAGTCATTTAGGAGCTAAAATATGTCATTTCTTAAGCATATTATGTCATTTTAGAGCTAGTTAAGCATATTAAGTCATTTTGGAGGAAAAGATGCTAAGTATAGGTCATTTTAGAGCAATCCTGGGTTAAATAGGTCATTTTGAAGCTAGCTAAGCATATTAAGTCATTTTGGAGGAAAAAAATGCTAAGTATAGGTAATTTTAGAGCTATCCTAGGTTAAATAGGTCATTTTGGAGCTAATTAAGCTTATTATGTAATTTTTGAGCTAGCTAAGCATATTGTGTCATTTTGGAGGAAAAAATGCTAAGTATAGGTCATTTTAGAGCTAGCCTAGGTTAAATAGGTCATTTTGAAGCTAGTTAAGCATATGAAGTCATTTAGGACCTAAAATATGTCATTTCTTAAGCATATTATATCATTTTAGACCTAGATAAGCATATTAAGTCATTTTGGAGGAAAAGATGCTAAGTATAAGTCATTTTAGAGCTATCCTAGGTTAAATATGTCATTTTAGAGCTAAGTAAGGTTATTATGTCATGTTGGAGCTAGCTAAGCATGTGAAGTCATTTAGGAGCTAAACTATGTCATTTCTTAAGCATATTATGTCATTTTAGAGCTAGTTAAGCATATTAAGTAATTTTGGAGGAAAAGATGCTAAGTATAGGTCATTTTAGAGCTATCCTAGGTTAAATAGGTCATTTTGAAGCTAGCTAAGCATATTAAGTCATTTTGGAGGAAAAAAATGCTAAGTATAGGTCATTTTAGAGCTATCCTAGGTTAAGTAGGTCATTTTGAAGCTAGCTAAGCATATTAAGTCATTTTGGAGGAAACATGCTAAGTATAGGTCATTTTAGACCTATCCTAGGTTAAATAGGTCATTTTGGAGCTAATTAAGCTTATTATGTAATTTTTGAGCTAGCTAAGCATATTGAGTCATTTTGGAGGAAACAATGCTAAGTATAGGTCATTTTAGAGCTATCCTAGGTTAAATAGGTCATTTTAGAGCTAAGTAAGGTTATTATGTCATTTTG
>NW_025268387.1:0-1455 GCF_018294505.1 Triticum aestivum | reverse complement strand
TGTGAACATGTCCTACTATGTGTGAGCTAAGTGTGTGAACACGATTTGGTAAAGGTAGCGGTGAGAGGCCATGTAGGAGTACATGGTGGGTTGTCTCATTGCAGCCGTCCTCAGGAACTGAGTTCTGTGTTTGTGATCCATGACCAGTTACTACCACACATTGGGTTCCGGTAACTCGACCCCTCTCGACTTATTAATCAACATGATCTCTGTCCAGGAGTTGCAACTAGTTTCTGGTGTTTGTAGGTAGTGTTAGTAGTCTACCAAGTGGCACCCGGTACAGGTGGGCTTGGGACAGACTAGGCACAGTGGCACGGTGTACCAAGTGGCACCCGGTTGGTGGGCTTGGGAACCCTGCACACATCGTTTGGGGCCGTAAGCGACACCCCGGCCGGATCTCCTTGCGGATGGAACCCGAATAGGCGATAAACCTGGACTAGAGACTTGTTCGGTTAGTCAGGTCATGGCCGACTCCCTCGCCCGGCTTCCGCTTGAAGGTTGCCGAGGTACATGACGTGTACAGTGCGGTAAGTGGCGGGAGCGTGTGTGAAGGAGTACACCCCTGCAGGGTTATCATTATCTATTCGAATAGCCGGATTCCTCGGACATGGAAACGTGGACCCCTTGCATAGTTCATAGATAAGTGAAAGTGGATACTCTAAAATACGCAAGATAAGCGTGAGTGCTATGGATGGCGTTCTCGTAGGGAGACGGGAGCGGATCCATAGTGGTGTATTGGTTGGTGAATATGTGGACTCGTGTGCGCCACCTCAAAAGAGTTACTTGCAGTCGTAGTTCAGGATAGCCACCGAGTCAAAGCTGGCTTGCTGCAGTTAAACCCCACCACCCCTTTGTTGATAATGATGCATATGTAGATAGTTCTAATGTAAGTCTTGCTGGGTACATTTGTACTCACGTTTGCCTATTTTATGTTTTTGCAGAGAGACTTCGGTCTCGCTAGTAGTTTCACGTGGACTTCGACGTTTAGCTTGATACCTCAGCTACGATCTTGTGCCCCGGCAGGATCTGGTAGATAGTCAGGCTTCTCAGCCTTTTTCATTTCTAGATGTCTGTACTCAGACATGATAGCTTCCGCTTGTGCTTTGACTTATATGCTCTGAATGTTGGGTCGTGAGACCCCTGTTTGTAATACCTCGCTCCTCGGAGCCTATTGAATAAATTACTTGAGTCGTAGAGTCATGTTGTGATGCCATGTTGTATTTGCACATATCGAGCATATTGTGTGTGTGTTATTGAAATGCTTGGTATGTGTGGGATCTGACCATCTAGTTGTTTATCTTTAGTAGCCTCTCTTACCGGGAAATGTCTCCTAGTGTTTCCACTGAGCCATGGTAGCTTGCTACTGCTCCGTAACACTTAGGCTGACCGGCATGTGTCCTTCTTCGTTCCTGTGTCTGTCCCTTCGGGGAAATGTCACGCGATGAATACTGGAGT
>NW_025268386.1:0-1455 GCF_018294505.1 Triticum aestivum | reverse complement strand
GATCGAGGTATGTGCGACAGGTTCGTTGAGCTGGACGAAGATCGGCGCTTCAGCATTAAGCTCGAGGAGACCTTCGATGTTGAAACGGTACGCAACAACGACAAGTGTTATTTTCGTAATTAAGCATGACTTCAACTATTTCAACGTCTAATTTTCATCTTTTACAATTCGACTAGCTTATCCCATGCCATGCAAGACGCTATGTCTTGGAGAGGATGGGTTTTGAAGACCATGAAAATTTTCAAACAAAGAAAATACACCTAAGGACCCATCATGATATCGATTTTGAAGTAAATCTGTATAATTCTCAGAGCGTAACCCATTCTGGTTGTCAAAATCGGGAAGCACTTTGCAAAATGTATGGTTTTTATGAGGGTATGATTGTCACCATGGATCTTGGTCATCCTGACATCGAGCAAGACAATATGGACATTTGGGTCCTTGTTGATACGCTTCCGATTCTACCGCAATGTGAGTTTCTCAAACATAGTTATTAACTAATTTATATTGTTTATTTCAAAATAGTTGACAGCTTATTTCCTTTGACAGCTTATTTTGAATCTTCAAAGAATGTGCAAAAGATGGTAGACAAAACCCACTACACTGATGGCTCCGAATTAACTTATAAGGAGAAAAATCATCTGATTGCTTATTGTACTTTTTTTGAGAATTACAATACCTATTATCGAACTCCTCTAAATTATGGTGAATACGTGCCACTAGTGCACGTGTTGAACCACGATAACTTCTATGGAGATACCCTGGTAAGATATTTTACTATTACGACATCCGTGCATCTTTTGCATACTTCTAAAACTAGTACATCATTGCTAACTACGAAGTTATTACTATGTTTTTCAACAGAAAATCCCGATGGATTGTGTGCCTCATCTGATGTATTACAATGGTCGCCTTGAAGTTCTGAACCTATAGCCAGGTCATCCTACGGATCTCACCTGTGCATATCGAATTTCCGAAACCGGTGAACACATGCTAATCAAAGAGTGGAAAAAATGTTTGGACATTTGTAAGGAGGTTCTTGGAAGCAACATTAAGCGAAAGGCAAGAATTGGAGACAGGATAATCTGCATTCTCCATAATGGAGAGCGAGGGGCTATCTTGTTTTTTGCTATTTTACCTTAGAGAATATATTAGGTCCTAAGATAATGTAGTAGGTTCTATGAGGTACAATATGTTTATTATGTGATACAATGTGTTAGAGTTGAAGATGTCAGGAGTACTTGTGATTACGACTAGTGACCAATGATATGATGATGATGATGATGATAAGTTGTTAATGATATGATGATGATGATGATATTTATTATATCATTGGGTGAAAGAACCGCGGATTAGTTTCAAGTGGATGTCCGTCCACTTGAAACTAGTCCACACGGTTCTTTCACCCCGTGATGTAATAACTCATGATGATGTAAAAACAATTTGTAAATTCCT
>NW_025268385.1:0-1455 GCF_018294505.1 Triticum aestivum | reverse complement strand
TGTCTCTCTGTCTGGAGTCTCGATTAACCTCGTTTTCTTTCACACACAAAGGATATATCTCCATGTTCGCGCCTCGATCGACACACTTTATACTCTCTCATGCAGATTGTCTATCTAGGTCAGTCCATCCAAGCCGCCCCCACTCTTTCGACCTCATGGCGGGCCACGCTTGCTCAATCTCTCACTCTCTCTCCCACCCTCTCTCTCTGTCTCTCTTTGTATTTCTCGATTGACCTCGCTCTTTCTCGGACACAAACAATATATCTCCATGTTTTAGCCCAATTCGACATATTCATATTGTATACTCTCTCACGCACATTGTCTATCTAGGTCACTCTCTCCAACCCGTATCACTCTTTCGATCGCACGACGACCCACACTCGCTCAATCTCTCTCCCTTTTTATATGTAATCGATTGACCTTGCTTCCTCCCATGCACAAATATCTACATGTCTGTGACTGGATCATCTCTCAAGCTCCATCTTACAGCCCTCACCCTTCCCAAAAGCTCAATCGGACAATATCTCTCCAGAGCATATATATCTTTTCAATGAATGTCGGACCACACTCACTTTGTCTCTCTATCTATATGTCTCTCGATTGACCTCGCTTTCTCATGCCGTATCTTCCATACATTGAAGCTACCTCTCCATCCCTCGCAAAGCCGGAGCTATTTAAATTGCGACGGGGACTCCAACCTTGGATTAATTTGTGTAGGCATTTATTCCGGTGGTAGATTATATTTTCGTAGCATTCGGCCCACAACTACTCCAAACACCGTTGCAACCCCCCGCACCTCCCCCAATTGATTTCCCTCTGGATCGGTCATCGCTCTCTCGCACGTCCTTTCTCGCCTTCAACGTCACACCATGGTATTATTGCAAAAAACTCTGATTATTACAAATAAGCTACAAAACTACACACTGATAGTCCACTTGGAATGGAACAAATTTCGACCCACAAATTAAAGTGCTACAAACTACACACCGAGGGGCCCACCTGTCATGAAACAAATTTGGACCCATATACAAATTAAAAAATAAAGGACGAGGATCGAACATGCGACCAGGGCCTTCAAGCCGCACGTCAATAGCAATGTTTGTTGTACCCCCCTTTGTTCATATAATGTTTTTATATTACCACAACCTATTTAATGGATAACATGTAATATTATTTTTAGTACATTAGTGGGGCCGGCTCGTTAGCACGTACTATTCGCCTTCACTTACTGGTGGGTTCCATGTGTGCTCTCTCTCTCTTCTCCCCTTCTGCGTTTAGACGCACGGGCAAACACGAAGAACTCGCGGGCGATGTTGCCGTTGACCATATCTGGACGCATTCACAAGTTACGGAACCAGTTTCACGTACTAGTAGTACTAGTCAATGTGTACGTGCAATGCACGTTAATTTGGAAGTATATTAAGTGCATGTGGATATTATGTAGGATATTATTTG
>NW_025268384.1:0-1455 GCF_018294505.1 Triticum aestivum | reverse complement strand
CAACAACTTCACCGCCTTCATCACCAACTTTTCCCCCCTCTATGAAGCGGTGTAACCCCTCTCTTACCCGTTGTAATATCTACTTAAACATGGTGCTTAATGCTATATATTATTTCCCAATGATGTATGGCTATCTTATGATGTTTGAGTAGATCCATTTTGTCCTATGGGTTAATTGATGATCGTGATTGGTTTGAGTTGCATGTTTTATTATTGGTGTTATCCTATGGTGCTCTCCATGTCGCGCAAGCGTGAGGGATCCCCACTCTAGGGTTTGCAATATGTTCATGATTTGCTTATGGTGGGTGGCGTGAGTGACAGAAGCACAGACCCGAGTAAGTAGGTTGTTTGCGTATGGGATAAAGGGGACTTGATGCTTTAATTTCTATGGTTGGGTTTTACCTTAATGATCTTTAGTAGTTGCGGATGCTTGCTAGAGTTCCAATCATAAGTGCATATGATCCAAGAAGAGAAAGTATTTTAGCTTATGCCTCTCCCTCAAATAAAATCACAATAGTGATTACCGGTCTAGTTATCGATTGTCTAGGGACAAATAACTTTCTCGTGACAAAAAGCTCTATACTAACACTAACTTAGTTGTGTTTTCATCTAAACAGCCCCTACTTTATATTTGCGTGCTCTTTATTATCTTGCAAACCTATCCAACAACACCTACAAAGTACTTCTAGTTTCATACTTGTTCTAGGTAAGCGAACACTAAGCGTGCGTAGAGTCATATCAGTGGCAGATAGGACTTGAGAGAATATTTGTTCTACCTTTAGCTCCTCGTTGGGTTCGACACTCTTACTTATCGAAAGAGGCTACAATTATCCCCTACACTTATGGGTTATCAAGAACTTTTCTGGCGCCGTTGCCGGGGAGTCATAGCGTGGGGTGAATATTCTCGTGTGTGCTTGTTTGCTTTATCACTAAGTAATTTTTATTTGCTGTTCTTAGTTGTTTTCTATCTTTAGTTATGGGTAGGAAACACAAAATACCAAAAAAATAGTTGTACCTACTACACCAATGGTTGAAGAACCACTCAAAATCTATCACACTCCTGAAGCTTTTTACTTGGATCATCTTCGATCCCTCTGTGCTCGTGCTGAAACCCCAACTAGCTTAGTTGAGGGCAAATCTTTAGATGAGCATGCTTGCTATGTGCGACACCATATATCTAAAAAAGGGAAACTTTTACTGGATCAAATTCATCGTTTGCAATGATATGCTTGGAATTTATGTGAAATATATGATGTTACTTGTTGTTCTGAAAACCCTAAGAAACATCTTCCCTACCAATGTGAGTTTATTGATAATGGGATCATATCTTCGTATGCTAAGGGTGCTTATAATTACTATGATGTTCAACAAATTGAAGAATTTGTTGCTTTTAAGGGTGCTTATGAAATTGCTTCTTTGATTGAAAAGTATGATGCTACTCTCTGCAAATCTGAA
>NW_025268383.1:0-1455 GCF_018294505.1 Triticum aestivum | reverse complement strand
ATGATGAGGACATGACTACCTTGGATATGACCAAAATATTGCATATATGCATATTTGTCAGGTGATTTCTAGTGCAAACTATTCAATAATCTATTTATGTTATCTAGAACAAAAATACTTCACACACTTTTGTGTTTTGTCTAATTGCAGGTGTATGGGACATTTGTACAATCCACATATGAAGATAAGGAAGAAAGAGATGTTTATTTGCTGTCCAAAAAGTTCTCTCACGTCACTTTTGGCCCAAGAGAAGATAGAGTCCAAGTCTCTCACGTTCTGGATTCAGATTCGTACTACACAGACATACCTGACTCAAAACGCACACAAGTTTTTCATACGGACTCCGAATTGGGTGATTCTTTTTTTGTTGGAAACTAGATTTCGTGCACTTTCCAACCCAATTGGAATCACCTTCAAATTCGTCCGGAGCGTTGAGTTGTGAACGAAACAATCTGATGCTGCAGCAGAATCCGAGTCAAACTACAAGTCCAAAGGTGTTACATCACCTCCACTTGGGCCCATTGGCCTTGTACGACCTAGATTTAGTTTTAGGCTGCCTTGGGACGTCCTCCCACCTCCTTGGCTGCCACCCCTTGCTCCTATATAAGTAGATCCATCTAGTAGTTTTTCCTTGGGATTTGTTTAGTTAAAAGTTAGCCATTGCAACTTCGTGTACTTCGTTTGTGTCCAACGACCAGACCAAGACCGCTTTCGGATCCCCACCATTATCAATACTTCATATTTATTTGCAATATTCAGATTGCTTTATCATATTCTTGCTCGTTCTTCGATTGCTTGCAGGAATAGACCTTCGTGGTCAGGCTGACCGTGCTTCCAGCATCATCAGTAACCTCAGGAGATTGGTTTAGCGATTGCTAAGGCGCAACGTCGTGCACGTTTGTAGTCGGATCGTCAAAGTCGTCTCCACAAATCGATAGTTATCATCTCATCGAAAGATCGGGACACCCTCGCCTCTATCAACTGGTATCAGTTTTCAGGTTGCTCGGTGAGAATTTCCAGTTTTCCTAGATTAGATTTATTTTCTTACCTATTGTCCAAGAAAAAGCCACACAAAAAAAAGTTAGATCTGTTCATCCTTTATCCAAGCCAGTCTGAGCCTTTGCATTTTTCTGTTCATTGCTTGCATAGTTGAATTATCGGTTGCATCGCCGTATCAGTTGCTGGTCTTAGCGTCTAGTTCCTTTAGAGTTTCGAGTTCTGTTCACATTAGTCACGCCGCCGCTGCATCATTATCCCTTCCGCTGTCCACCATCCCATGTATTAATTTCCACCACGTGCTACGCACTGTTCATTGTCATAATCATAGTTGAGGTCATTCACATCTTCGCCTGATCCAATCTGCATCTTATCTAGTTTGTCTTGGAAAGAAAAAAAAGAAGATAGAGAAAAAAAAGAGAAAAAAGAGAAAAAAAGAAAAAGAGAGAGAAGAAAAAG
>NW_025268382.1:0-1455 GCF_018294505.1 Triticum aestivum | reverse complement strand
ACTTTGACGATCCGACTACAAACGTGCACGACGTTGCGCCTTAGCAATCGCTAAACCAATCTCCTGAGGTTACTGACGATGCCGGAAGCACGGTCAGCCTGACCACGAAGGTCTATTCCTGCAAGCAATCAAAGAACGAGCAAGAATATGATAAAGCAATCTGAATATTGCAAATATATATGAGGTATTGATAATGGTGGGGATCCGGAAGCGGTCTTGGTCTGGTCGTTGGACACAAACGAAGTACACGAAGTTGCAATGGCTAACTTTTAACTAAACAAATCCCAAGGAAAAGCTACTAGATGGATCTACTTATATAGGAGCAAGGGGTGGCGGCCAAGGAGGTGGGAGGACGTCCCAAGGCAGCCTAAAACTAAATCTAGGTCGTACAAGGCCAATGGGCCCAAGTGGAGGTGATGTAACACCTTTGGACTTGTAGTTTGACTCGGATTCTGCTGCAGTATCAGATTGTTTCATCCACAACTCAATGCTCCGGACGTATTTGAAGGTGATTCCAATTGGGTTGGAAAGTGCACGAAATCTAGTTTCCAACAAAAAAAGAATCACCCAATTCGGAGTCCGTATGAAAAACTTGTGTGCGTTTTGAGTCAGGTATGTCTGTGCAGTCCGAATCTGAATCCAAAACATGAGAGACTTGGACTCTATCTTCTCTTGGGCCAAAAGTGACGTGAGAGAACTTTTTGGACAGCAAATAAACATCTCTTTCTTCCTTATCTTCACATGTGGATTGTACAAATGTCCCATACACCTGCAATTAGACAAAACACAAAAGTGTGTGAAGTATTTTTGTTCTGGATAACATAAATAGATTATTGAATAGTTTGCACTAGAAATCACCTGACAAATATGCATATATGCAATATTTTTGGTCATATCCAACGTAGTCATGTCCTCATCATAACAGCAGGAGGCAAAGAGGAAGGCACGTCCTCGAATGAAAATAATGCCTCTTTGCACACAAAAGCATAGCAAACAGATTTGCTGAAATCTAGCTCATCAATATCAGATTTGGTGGCAAATAAACATGCACTTTTCAATTTAATTTCAGAAGCAACACTAGATGGTTTATTATTAGGCTTCATTTGTTGCTCAAATTCTTTTGCCACAATCTGATTTTCACTCTTATTCGTCTCCTGTTTTGCTTTATTAGCTCTATTAATATCATCTTTCAAAATGGAATCAGGAGTCATAGGAAGCAAAGTAATATTTTTACCCTTATGAACAAGAGTATAGTGATTGTTTCTACCATGGTGTACAGAATTTTTATCAAATTGCCATGGTCTACCAAGTAATAAGGAACATGCTTGCATAGGTACCACATCACAATCAACATAATCAACATATCTAGAGATACTAAAATGCACACGAACAATACGTGTTACCTTAACCTTGCCGCTGTTGTTGAACCATTGTGATGAGGACATGACTACCTTG
>NW_025268381.1:0-1455 GCF_018294505.1 Triticum aestivum | reverse complement strand
TACACAATGTACGCTAACAGTTCAATGCATGATACTAAGGGGATACTATAGGGATTTGATTCAATTAACGCTAATCAGGAAGTACGTGGCACGAGACCCATTTTTATGAAATTCTTTATTACTGTGCCTATATGGTCCATGAACCCAATGCTTGTCCATTTGGAAAATTAAAGAGATAAGAGTAAATTTACTTACACATACCATCTGCTAGTGAAGGTACTACTGTGTATCTAGGGGCTATCCAATCACAATCACAGCAGATCTCATCAAGCTCCTGCATTGACAAGTGTCATAGATACATATTGCATTTAAAAATTTAATGCATCCGTTTAGCACAAGGTTTCTTAACATGCATTTATCGCGTTGGGAAAGTGCCCCTTCAAGTTCAATCCCATCATGTTAGTGCTCTAGGTTTCGCCATCATCGCCTAAGAAAGTTAGATTGGCAGCTGTCATTATATTTGAGCTAGGTTCCTTGTATTTCTCCATTATTGACAACACTTTTGCTGTCATCTTCTCTTCTGGATAAGGTTTAAACATGATGAGTAATGGAAATGTGGAACTCATATAGAAATAACTTGCCAAAATTTGCCACACTTCTAGTGAACTACAAAAAAACAAATTCATAACTTTGATAATGGTGAATAGTACATGCATTATTCATTATTAAAAATTCACAAATTTTTTATTTTTGTGTAGCGCACATGTTAACATATTTCATCTAGAAACATTATACACTTGTGGAATGCATCCATATGAACATACGCACAAAAACCTATGATTTTTTCAAACTTCAAACTATGGTTTTTGATAATTTTAAAATTGAAGCTCCAAAATTTCTCACTCGCAAAACCTATCAGATAAACAGGAATGCAATTGCTAAATTAGCAATAATAAGCAACCTTCCAAAAAGTGCTACAATTTTAGGAAAATTTAACCCACTCAGATGCACATTAGTGAAATTCCACCCAAAAGCAAGTTTGAACAAGTTCCCCCCAAAAAGGAAAACTCAATAAAATAATGGTAAAAATAAGTCGTATGAGCACCTGGTTAGCACGCACGTGCACAACGCAACACAGTACAAACTCATGCTACACAAATCATTATAACTTTCATACATGAGAACAAAAAATAGCTAAGTTGCTTTATTTCACTCTTTACGAATATTGGCCCCAAAGGCCTAGTAGTTCCAAGCTAGCAACTTTGCATGAGTTATCATTTTGTCCTTTTTGCTCTGCCTTCTTGCCAAGCTCCAGTATCATATTGGCAGGTGAAGACCACCTCGCATCATGTGCGGTCGGATGAGGATCGCCAGTGATGCTCATCTTGAAAGTGCTTTATAGAGCTGACCACTTGAAAATTCTTTTGCCCAAGCATGCTAAGCATAGTACACAATGTACGCTAACAGTTCAATGCATGATACTAAGGGGATACTATAGGGATTGGATTCAATTAA
>NW_025268380.1:0-1455 GCF_018294505.1 Triticum aestivum | reverse complement strand
TATTGTTGCATATGATTGTGTATTGATTGCCGGCACCGTTCCTTCTCGATAGGTCCTGCTCCGGAGACGTTCCAGAGTACCTGTCTGTGAAGCAGTGCCTCCCTTGTTGATTTACCAGGCAAGCAAACCCCCTTGTTCATTTCGATAAAACCCTACTCTCTCGCTCCTGCTCTCAGTTATTGCATTAGGACAACAACGATTCATCTGCTACTTTGTGCTGCGGTAGTTGAACCCATTCCTCTGCATGACCTGTCATTGCCACAGTAAATAGTTGAAACCCACTAGCATGTGTAGGAGTTGATTGAAGCCATTGATGTGTTCCTACCATGCTATGCCTGCTATTGCTTAGAGTGTGTCAGGTCTGGTTCATTGGGAATGAATTGGAGTGTCACGATATGTTCTATTGCTGAGAGTTAAGTGTGTGAACACGATTTGGTAAAGGTAGCGGTGAGGGACCATGTAGGAGTACATGGTGGGTTGTCTCACTGGAACCGTCTTTAAGCACTGAGTTCTGTGTATGTTGTCCAATGACTCGATACTACCACACATTGGGTTCCGGTAACTCGACCCCTCTCGACTTATTAACCAACTTGGTCTCTGTCCAGGAGTCGCAACTAGTTTCTGGTGTTTGTAGGTAGTGCTATTTTTCTACCAAGTGGCATCCGGCAGGGTGGGCTTGGGACAAACTAGGCACACGTGGCACGGTGTACCGAGTGGCACCCGGTTGGTGGGCTCGGGAACCCTGCTCACATGGTTTGGGGCCGTGAGCGACACCCCGGCCGGATCTCCTTGCGGATGGAACCCGAATAGGCGATAAACCTGGGCTAGAGTCTTGTGTGGTTAGTCAGGTCGTGGCCGACACCCTCGCCAGGCTTCCGCTTGAAGGTTGCCGAGATACACGACGTGTACATGGCGGTAAGTGGCGAGAGCGTGTGTGAAGAAGTACACCCCTGCAGGGTTAACATGATCTATTCGAATAGCCGGGTCCGCGGTTATGGACTTCTTGGATGCTTACATAGTACATAGACAACTTGAAGTGGATACTCTAAAATGCTCAAGACAAGTGTGAGTGCTATGGATGGCCTTCTCGTAGGGAGACGGGGATGAATCCATAGTAGTGTATTGTGTGGTGATTAGTGGACTCGTGTACGTTGTTTCACCTCCAGAGTTTCTGGTAGTCGTAGAATAGGATAGCCACAGAGTCAAAGCTGGCTTGCTGCAACTGAACCCCACATTACCCTCTTGATACAGATGCATGTATGATAGGATCTGATGTAAGTCTTGCTGAGTACCCTTGTACTCATGTTGCTTTATTTATGTTTTTGCAGCGGAGACTTCGGTCTTACTAGTGTTCTCGTGGACTTCGACTAGTAGCTAGTACCTCAGCTACGATCTTGATCGGATGTTGTAGATAGTCAGGCTCTTCAGCCTTTTTCATTTGTAGATGTCTGTACC
>NW_025268379.1:0-1455 GCF_018294505.1 Triticum aestivum | reverse complement strand
TTTCGTGGACTATTACTCACCGTTTTGGGGGCCCCGAAGCAATTTTCAGAGTTGTTGAACCCCAAGGTGTGCTTACGAGTTGGTCATCAACACTCCCAGTTTTGGCCGATTCTGGCCCGTTTCATGGACTATTACTCACCGTTTTGGGGTCCTAAAGCGATTTCCATGATTGTCGAACTCCAAGGTGCGCTTACGTGTCGGTCATCAACACTCACATATTCGGCAGATTCAAGTCTGTTCCGTGCACTATTACTCAGCGTTTTGGGGACCCAGAGCGATTTCCACGATTGATGAGCCCCGGGGTGCGTTTATGTGTCCGTCATCAACACTCACAGTTTTGGCCAATTCTGACCTGTTTCGCGGACTATTACTCACCGTTTTGGGTTCCCGTCACGATTTCCATAGTTGTTGAACCCCAAGATGTGCTTACATGTTGGTCAACAACACTCGCAGTTTTGGCTGATTCTGGCCCGTTTCATGGACTATTACTCACCGTTTTCGGGTCCCAAAGCGATTTCCATGGTTGTCAACCTCCAAGGTGCACTTACGTGTCAGTCATCAACAATCACAGTTTGGGTCGATTCTGGCCCGTTTCTTGGACTATTACTCTATTTTGGGGTCTCGGAGTCATTTCCATGATTGACGAACCCCGGGGTGCGTTTACGTGTCGGTCATCAACACTCACATATTCGGCCTATTCTAATACGTTCCGTGCACTATTACTCAGCGTTTTGGGGACCCAGAGCGATTTTCACGATTGATGAACCCCGGGGTGCGTTTATGTGTCCGTCGTCAACACTCACAGTTTTGGCCAAATCTGACCTGTTTCGTGGACTATTACTCACCGTTTTGGGGGCCCCAAAGCGATTTTCATAGTTGTTGAACCCCAAGGTGTGCTTACGTGCTGGTCAACAACACTCGCAGTTTTGGCCGATTCTGGCCCGTTTCATGGACTATTACTCACCGTTTTTGGGTCCGAAAGCGATTTCCATGGTTGTCAAACTCCAAGGTGCACTTACGTGTCGGTCATCAACAATCACAGTTTGGGCCGATTCTGGCCCGTTTCTTGGACTATTACTCAATTTTGGGGTCTCGGAGTCATTTCCACGATTGACGAACCCCGGGGTGCGTTTACGTGTCGGTCATCAACACTCACATATTCGGCCGATTCTAATACGTTCCGTGCACTATTACTCAACATTTTGGGGACCTAGAGCGATTTCCACGATTGATGAACCCCGGGGTGCGTTTATGTGTCCGTCATCAACACTCATAGTTTTGGCCAATTCTGACCTGTTTCGCGGACTATTACTCACCGTTTTCGGGTCCCAAAGCGATTTCCATGGTTGTCAAACTCCAAGGTGCACTTATGTGTCAGTCATCAACAATCACAGTTTGGGTCGATTCTGGCCCGTTTCTTGGACTATTACTCTATTTTGGGGTCTCGGAGTCATT
>NW_025268378.1:0-1455 GCF_018294505.1 Triticum aestivum | reverse complement strand
GGGAAAAATCACACTAGATGTGGTATTCGGCACGCCGGAGAATTATAGGTCCGAAGAAATCACATTCCAAGTGGCCCCGTTCAGTAGCGGCTACCACGCTCTTTTAGGGCAGGATGCATTCACGAGCTTCCAAGCTATACCCCATTATGGGTACATGAAGCTCAAGATGCTCGGGCCCAATGGAATCATCACTCTAGCTAGTGATCCGGACGTAGCACTTCGCGCTGAAAATAAAACCGCCGCACTAGCCCTTGAGGCATTATCCGAAGCCCTGGTGGCCGAAGAACTAACTGCCCTGCGCTCCACAGTGGACAGGGACGACGTGATACTCGACAAACGACCCAAATCCACCTCTTTCAAACCAGCGGACGAAATAGTCAAATTCCAGGTCCACCCAACGGACCCCACAAAAACAGCATCCATCGGGACACAGCTGAACCCCATAATAGACGCCGCACTGCGAGAGTTCTTGCGTGAGAACTGGGACATCTTTGCCTGGCATCCTTCAGACATGCCAGGTACCCCATGCAAACTGGCCGAACATAGCCGAAACATACTGAAGGGATACAAGTCGGTCAAGAAGACTCTTCGGTGCTTTTCAGAACCTAAGCGACAAGCCATGGGAGAAGAGCTAGCCAAGTTACTCGAGGCCGGATTCAACATAGAAATAAAACATCCGGAATGGCTAGCAAACCTAGTGATGGTACCAAAGAAGGACAAATCCTGGCGCCTATGTGTCAATTTCAAGGACCTCAATAAGGCTTGCCCCAAGGATCCCTTCCCCCTCCCCCGCATTGAACAAATCATCGACGCTACCGCAGGACATGACTCATTGTGCTTCCTCGATGCATACTCCGGATACCATCAAATCAAGATGGCGGAGTCCGATCAAGCCGCAACGGCATTCATCACACCATATGGCCCCTTCTGTTTTAACACCATGCCTTTCAAACTCAAAAATGTCGGTGCAACCTATCAACGCATGATTCAGACATGCCTGGAAAAACAAATCAGCAAAACGGTGGAGGCATACATAGACGATGTGGTCATCAAAACCAGACACATCGAGTCTTTAATAGACGACTTGAGGCTTACGTTCGACAATCTCCGAACATACGACATCAAGCTCAATCCGGAAAAAATGCATTTTCGGCGTGCCTGCCAAAAAGTTGCCGGGCTTCATTGTTTCCAATAGAGGAACTGAAGCAAACCCGGCTAAAATCCGAGCTCTGTCATAGTTGGTACCCCAACAGATCTCAAGCAAATCCATAAATTAACTGGATGCGTGACTGCCCTAAGCCGCTTTATCTCCCGATTGGGAGAAAAGGCACTACCTCTTTATCGCCTTCTTCGACACACCGAACACTTCGAGTGGACGGATGCGGCCACGGCCGGACTGGATGAAATAAAAGCCCTCTTGGCCAGCAATCCAATCCTGGCCGCGCCAAATATCGG
>NW_025268377.1:0-1455 GCF_018294505.1 Triticum aestivum | reverse complement strand
CAACAATGGAAATCGTTTCTGGACCCCAAAACTGAGTAATAGTCCATGAAACGGGTCAGCATCGACAAAAACCGCGAGTATGGATGACCGACACGTAAGCGGACCTTGGGGTTCGACAATCATGGAAATCGGTTTGGGACCCCAAAACGGTGAGTAATAGTCCACGAAACATGTCAGAATCGACAAAAACCGTGAGTGTTAATGATCGACATGTAACGCAACCCAGGGTTCGTTAATTGTGGAAATCACCCGGGACCCCAAAACAGTGAGTAATATTCCACGAAAAAGGCCAGAATCGGCCAAAACTGCGAGTGTTGATGACCGACACACAAGCGCACCTTGGGGTTTAACAACTATGAAAATTGCTTTGGGACCCCAAAACGGTGAGTAATAGTCCATGAAACGGGTCAGAATTAGGCAATACTGTGAGTGCCGATGATGGACATGTAAACACACCCCGAGGATTGCCAATCGGGGAAATCGCTTTGGGACCCCAAATGCTGAGTAATAGTGCACGAAATGGACCAGAATCGTCCAAAATTGTGAGTGTTGATTACCGACACGTAAACGCACCCCGGGGTTCGCTAAGCGTGGAAATCACTTCGGGACTCGAGAATGGTGAGTAATAGTCCAACAGACGGACCGGAATTGGCCAAATTTGTGAGTGTTCATGATCAACATGTAAACGCGCCCCGGGGTTCGACAACCATGGAAATCGCTTCGAGACCCCAAAATTGAGTAATAGTCCATGAAACGGGTAAGAATCGAGAAAAACCGCGAGTGTTGATGGCCGACACGTAAGCGCACCTTAGGGTTCGACAACCATGGAAATCACTTTGGGACCCCAAAACGGAGAGTAATAGTCCATGAAACGGGCAAGAATCAGCCAAAACTATGAGTGTTGATGATCGACACGTAAACGCACCCCGGGATTCGTTAGTCATGGAAATCACTTCGGGACCCGAAACAGTGAGTAATAGTCCAGGAAACAGACCAGAATTGGCCAAAATTGTGAGTGATGATGACTGGCAAGTAAACCCACCCCAGGGTTTGACAACAATGGAAATCACTTCGGGACCCCAAAACAGAGTAATAGTCCATGAAATGGGTCAGCATCGACAAAAACCATGAGTGTGGATGACTGACACGTAAGAGCACCTTGGGGGTTCGACAATCATGGAAATCGCTTTGGGACCCCAAAACGGTGAGTAATAGTACATGAAACATGTCAGAATCGACAAAAACCGCGAGTGTTGATGACCGACACGTAAGCGCACCTTGGGGTTCAACAACTATGGAAATCGCTTTGGGACCCCAAAACGGTGAGTAATGGTCCATGAAACGGGTCAGAATTGGCCAATACTGTGAGTGTTGACGATGGACACGTAAACGCACCCTGAGGATCGTCAATCGTGGAAATCGCTTTGGGACCCTAAAACACTGAGTAATAGTGCA
>NW_025268376.1:0-1455 GCF_018294505.1 Triticum aestivum | reverse complement strand
GCCACCAAATCTGATATTGATGAGCTAGATTTCAGCAAATCTGTTTGCTATGCTTTTGTGTGCAAAGAGGCATTATTTTCATTCGAGGACGTGCCTTCCTCTTTGCCTCCTGCTGTCACTAACATTTTGCAGGAGTTCGCTGACATTTTTCCACAAGACGTGCCACCGGGATTACCGCCTATTCGAGGGATTGAGCATCAGATTGACTTAATTCCCGGTGCTTCACTGCCAAACCGTGCACCATACCGTACCAATCCAGAGGAGACGAAGGAGATTATGCGTCAAGTACAAGAGCTTCTCGACAAAGGTTATATACGTGAATCCCTTAGTCCTTGTGCTGTTCCTATTATTCTAGTGCCGAAAAAGGATGGTACATCACGTATGTGTGTTGATTGTAGAGGCATTAATAATATTACTATTCGTTATCGTCATCCTATTCCTAGGCTAGATGATATTCTTGATGAATTGAGTGGCTCTACAATATTCTCCAAAGTTGATTTGCGTAGTGGCTACCATCAAATTCGTATGAAATTGGGAGATGAATGGAAAACAACATTTAAAACTATGTTTGGATTATATGAGTGGTTAGTCATGCCTTTTGGGTTAACTAATGCACCTAGTACTTTCATGAGATTAATGAACGAAGTTTTACGTGCTTTCATTGGACGATTTGTGGTAGTTTACTTTGATGACATACTGATTTATAGCAGATCTTTGGAAGAACATTTGGAACATTTACGTGCTGTTTTTATTGCTCTACGTGATGCACGTTTGTTTGGTAACCTTGGGAAGTGCACCTTTTGCACCGACCGAGTATCTTTTCTTGGCTATGTTGTTACTCCACAGGGAATTGAAGTTGACAAAGCCAAGATTGAAGCTATTGAGAGTTGGCCGCAGCCCAAAACGGTCACACAAGTGAGGAGTTTTCTTGGCCTCGCTGGATTCTATAGGCGTTTTGTGAGAGATTTCAGCACCATTGCTGCACCTCTCAACGAGCTTACAAAGAAGGGTGTGCCTTTTGTTTGGGGTACCGCACAGGAAGAAGCCTTCACGGTATTGAAAGATAAGTTGACACATGCTCCTTTACTCCAACTTCCTGATTTTAATAAGACTTTTGAGCTTGAATGTGATGCTAGTGGAATTGGATTAGGAGGTGTGTTATTACAAGATGGCAAACCTGTTGCATACTTTTCTGAAAAATTGAGTGGGCCTAGTCTGAATTATTCTACTTATGATAAAGAATTATATGCTCTTGTTCGGACTTTAGAAACATGGCAACATTATTTATGGCCCAAAGAATTTGTTATACATTCTGATCATGAATCTTTGAAACATATTAAAACTCAAGCTAAACTGAATCGTAGACATGCTAAATGGGTTGAATTCATTGAGACTTTCCCTTATGTCATTAAACACAAGAAGGGAAAAGAAAATGTTATTGCTGATGCATTGTCT
>NW_025268375.1:0-1455 GCF_018294505.1 Triticum aestivum | reverse complement strand
AAGATGTCCAAAAATAACAAGGATGCACACAATAAAGAAAAAAAAAGAGAGAAATAGAAAACAAAGACCCGTTGCAATGATGAATCATTCGCAATAGCAACACTCTAACCACCACCGAAGACAACAGCCGGACCGCACAAGAGATTCTCCAAAGACGACGCCTCCAAGAAGGAAACAAAGCACAAACGTTGTCATCGCCCGATCGAAGATCTTGAGTTTTCATCCTGAAGAAAGTCCGAGTTCACAAAACAATGCCTTCAACAAGGCCATTACCAGATATAACCAGTGAAGGCAAGACCTTGGGTTTTCATCCTGCAATTCGCGACTCTGTACTTAAGGAGCACCACCACAAATGCAATCCACATGTGCTGCCACCCCTCTTTCCAAGGTTGCTGCTGCAAGTGACCAACTCCCGACACACAGGACAAACCTGTGCCGCCATTCATCATCGCTACCAAAAAACCACTCCACCATGAAAAACCTCCAATCGCAGTCACCATGACCTTCTCCACCTCTGTCAAATACCATGGAAATCTATACCTAGAGATGTCCCATGGGTCGTCAAGAAAGCGAAATTTCGCGTCACTCCCTCATGAAGCCTCACTTGTCGAATATAAGGGAACACACGACCGAATCGATTCGAATCTAGATATCTAGTGACACCATGGGCGAAACGGCGGAATCGCCGAGAGGCAGACCGGAACTTGTTGCCTTCTCGGTCGAGGAGGCTTGTATCAAGTAGATAAACGACATAGCGCTCGAAAAATAGAAGGGTCAAACCACCTTTATTCA
Source organism: Triticum aestivum (assembly GCF_018294505.1). Taxonomy (NCBI): domain Eukaryota; kingdom Viridiplantae; phylum Streptophyta; class Magnoliopsida; order Poales; family Poaceae; genus Triticum; species Triticum aestivum. Next base: position 663 of record NW_025268375.1, on the reverse strand, counting down.
GACCGAGCGCGCTGCCCCCACACTGCCGGCCGACAGCAGAGGAGAAGACGAACGCTGCTGACCCGCGGGTCTTCCAGCATTAATGGGGCGCACAGTCGAACCTGATCCGGGAAGCACCGCCCGTTAGGTCCAGATTGGACCCAAACAGGGCATGCCCCGTGGCCTGCCAAGCGCCGCTGCCGCCTGCAGCAGCAAGCCCAATGCGACACCTTCCGATGCGCGTAGCCGTCTGTCCGGATCGGTCCCAGATCAGCCGCTGCACGCCATGGCTCCATAAAGCGCCGTTGACGGCCGGCCACATCCGATCCACTAGCGCCAGTGCCGCCGCATCTCGTCTTCCACCTCCACAGGCCACCTCTGCGCTCATCCGCCGCCGTACATCTCTGCATAGTTGCACCGCAACAACATGCCTCCTCTACCCTCCGTGTTCGGCGAGACGGGTGTCGCCACCACCAGCCTTACGGGGAACTAGGCTAGGGTTACGGAGGGCCTCCGGAGCCGCCGTGCGGGACGACCCGCGAGGGAGGTTTCGTTCATGTTCCAACTGATGACCATGATAGATGTTATCACAACTTGCGGTTAGCTCATGTTCTCTCAGAGAGAAGACGACAAACCAGAGGTTGCTGCAAGTATTTGTCAGTAACCATTCAGACACATGCGATA
>NW_025268374.1:0-1455 GCF_018294505.1 Triticum aestivum | reverse complement strand
ACTCGTTTATTCCATCTTGCTTGTAAAGCTGAACGTGAAGTGCAGGATCGACAAGCATTGGGGCGAACTAACTTTTCTGCAGGCCGACCTTCATCATGGACACCACGTGCATCTTCTACTTCAACTGCACCAGCACCTCCATCCGGTGCCACCTCCAGCCGTGATACAAGAAAACAGGCACAACCACCATTATCTGCCAAGAGCGCACCTGCGGGGCCTGCACAGCGTTCTTCTTCTTCCATGGCATCAACAGGGCACACACGTGATATTATTTGTCGTCGTTGTAAGGGAGGAGGTCATTATGCGAGAGAATGCAAATCTCCGCGTGTGATGATTGCTACCGCGGATGGTGGATATGAGTCCGCTAGTGACTATGATGAGGAGACTTTGGCTCTTATTACACGTGAAGAACATGGTGGAGATGATTCTGATCATGAGACGCAATACATGGCTCCTGAAGACGCTGACAGGTATGAATGTTTAGTTGCTCAACGTGTTTTGAGTGTGCAGGTCACACAAGCTGAGCAAAATCAGAGGCACAATTTGTTCCATACCAAGGGAGTTGTGAAGGAACGTTCTGTGCGCGTCATCATAGACGGAGGGAGCTGCAACAACTTGGCTAGCATGGAGATGGTGGAGAAGCTTTCTATCACCACAAGACCACATCCACATCCTTACTACATCCAATGGTTCAACAACAGCGGCAAGGTTAAGGTAACACGTACTGTTCGTGTGCATTTTAGTATCTCTACATATGCTGATTATGTTGATTGTGATGTGGTACCTATGCAAGCATGTTCCTTATTACTTGGTAGACCATGGCAATTTGATAAAAATTATGTACACCATGGTAGAAACAATCACTATACTCTTGTTCATAAGGATAAAAATATTACTTTGCTTCCTATGACTCCTGATTCCATTTTGAAAGATGATATTAATAGAGCTAATAAAGAAAAACAGGAGACGAATAAGAGTGCAAATCAGATTGTGGCAAAAGAATTTGAGCAACAAATGAAGCCAAATAATAAACCATCTAGTGTTGCTTCTGAAATTAAATTGAAAAGTGCATGTTTATTTGCCACCAAATCTGATATTGATGAGCTAGATTTCAGCAAATCTGTTTGCTATGCTTTTGTGTGCAAAGAGGCATTATTTTCATTCGAGGACGTGCCTTCCTCTTTGCCTCCTGCTGTCACTAACATTTTGCAGGAGTTCGCTGATGTCTTTCCACAAGACGTGCCACCGGGATTACCGCCTATTCGAGGGATTGAGCATCAGATTGACTTAATTCCCGGTGCTTCACTGCCAAACCGTGCACCATACCGTACCAATCCAGAGGAGACGAAGGAGATTATGCGTCAAGTACAAGAGCTTCTCGACAAAGGTTATATACGCGAATCCCTTAGTCCTTGTGCTGTTCCTATTATTCTAGTGCCAAAAAAGGATGGTACA
>NW_025268373.1:0-1455 GCF_018294505.1 Triticum aestivum | reverse complement strand
GTTCCTTCCAAAGGCTCCAAGCAGCAGTGAGGAAAATTTCCATGATCATTTTCCTTGGGTGTTGTGTCTTTAGGTTTTCCACTAGCTGCAATCTATCTCCATGTGTAGCCCAAGACATGCGTAGCAAGCCCCAACATTCCTTACTGAAGGTACAATGAAAGAAGAGATGCTCCACCGTTTCTTCTATGTGCTGCCCGCAAAGAAGACAGTCAAAATTGTTACCAATATTGTAGTGACGCCGTTTGAGCATATTTCTCGTGTTGAGCCGGTCCGAGAGTAGAAACCAACCAAAGACTTTGATTTTGGGTATGCATTTAGTCTTCCAGAGCCACTTGAATGCCACGTGTGCAACCACATCACGGAAAACAAACTGATAGTATGCTGTGGTTTTGAACAAAGTTGATCCCCAACAATAGGACCAAACATCGTCACGATTAACTTGTAGTAAGGTTGTCTTCCTATGATGCTATTTTAACTTGTGAAGATTGGATTTTTAAACCTTTTTTTACACCATTTTAATTTAACATGACAATCACACCTTGTCAAACGGTGTTTGTATGGAGGGGTGGAGGGGGGCGTCGTTTGAGGTTTCAAGGGTATCTAAGGAAATTTACTTCAAAAGAAAAAGGGTATGTAAGGAAATTGTTTGGAAGAGGGGAATTTGATGAATCCCCCGAAATCCCCACCTCCCAAAACCTCCTCAATCCACTTCGAGGCCTCAAAAAGAATCCTCGTCTCTCCCCTACATATAAAAAAAAAAGCTTCTCCGCCGCTTGCCGTAGTCAGCGAGGTCGTCCCAAGGCCAGTCCTTCTCGATCCTCGGGACTCCTGATGAAGCTCGCGCCGTCCCCGGTGTCACCCGGCTTGGCCGCCGACGGAAAGCCTTTCCCTAGGTGCGTCCCCACCTCCACTCCGGGTTTCGCGGATCCCTTGTTTGGATCTAGGTTTTGTTGCTGCCGCGTTTGTTGTCTGGGACCTGGGACTCTTAGAATTTTCTTAGTGTTGGTTTGATGCTGTTTAATTTGTATCGATGCCATGTCTTGAGCTTGGTTTCGGCAGTTTTTAGGTAAATCGGGGCAAAACACTTGCTATGTACCTAAAGGATGATAATTACAACTCAGTAAGTACCCAAATTTCTCTTCATGCCATCGCTGGTAATCATCACGCACCCGAGACGCTAGATGCCTGGCACCAGAAGATGACGAGAGACCTTCTCATCTGTCTCCATACATAATGAGTTTCTTCAGATTCTGGCGGTTTTCCTCTCTTTCGCGCGGCTGGTAATAAGCTTAGCTTTTCCTCATTCGCGGGAGGCCTGATTGCATCGAATCCAACTCAGATCACCTGACTTCTTGGCTTATGCAGATTTGTAAAAATGCTGCTCTGCAGATTTGTAAAAATGCTGTTCTGCTTGGGATGGGGTGTTATGCCTTTTGATTCATGCTCTTCTACCTT
>NW_025268372.1:0-1455 GCF_018294505.1 Triticum aestivum | reverse complement strand
TAACTCCAAATGAAATGATTCATATATGAAAAATTATCAGAAAAATCCAAAGAATCTGTTTATGGCATCCTCATGCATGTTTGAACAACTTACAGCCACTGTATATGACAATTTGAATAAATGGCATTTGAAATGTCTTATATGGAGTTTGAATTTGAACCTAAGGTTCAAACCAACTCCATTTAATATGTTGCTAGTTGCATTAGCTCAAAACACATTCATATTGCCATGTCATAGCATGCATCATATTGTGCATTGCATTGATCGTGTTTCTTCTCTGTTTGCCGGTGTTGTCCCCTCTCAGTAGACATTGCTTCGACGATGCGATCGACGACACCGATGAAGAGCTATACTATCTTCGGAAGTGTCAGGCAAGCAAAACCCCCTTGTTCATTCCGATACAATCCCACTCTCTCGCTCCTGCTCTCTTTTACTGCATTAGGACAACAACGATTCATCTGTTACTTGCTGCGGTAGTTGAACCCCTTATCCTCTGCATGACCTGTCATTGCCACAGTAAATAGATGAAACCCACTAGCATGAGTAGGAGTTGTTTGAGCCCTGATGTGCCTACTCATTCATGCTTGTTTGTCATGCCTGCTATTGCTTAGAGTTGTGTCAGGTCTGATTCATCGGGGATGAATTGGAAAGTGGTGAACATGTCCTACTATGTGAGAGCTAAGGGTGTGAACACGATTTGGTAAAGGTAGCGGTGAGAGGCCATGTAGGAGTACATGGTGGGTTGTCTCATTGAAACCGTCCTCAGGAACTGAGTTCTGTGTTTGTGATCCATGAACAGTTACTACCACACATTGGGTTCCGGTAACTCGACCCCTCTCGGCTTATTAACCGCCTCGATCTCTGTCTAGGAGTTGCAACTAGTTTCTGGTGTTTGTAGGTTGTGTTAGTAGTCTACCAAGTGGTACCTGGTACAGGTGGGCTTGGGACAGACTAGGCACCGTGGCACGGTGTACCAAGCGTAGATCCATCCGTCAAGGTGGGCTTGGGAACCCTGTTCACATCGTTTGGGGCCGTGAGCGACACCCCGGCCGGATCTCCTTGCGGATGGAACCCGAATAGGCGATAAACCTGGACTAGAGACTTGTGTGGTTAGTCAGGTCATGGCCGACTCCCTCGCCAGGCTTCCGCTTGAAGGTTGCCGAGGTACACGACGTGTACATGGTGGTAAGTGGCGAGAGCGTGTGTGACGAAGTACACCCCTGCAGGGTTAATATGATCTATTCGAATAGCCGTGTCCGCGGTAAAGGACTTCTGGGTTGCCTGTACAGTTCATAGACAAGTGAAAGTGGATACTCTAAAATGCGCAAGATAAGCGTGAGTGCTATGGATGGCGTTCTCGTAGGGAGACGGGAGCGGATCCATAGTGGTGTATTGATATGGTGAATATGTGGACTCGTGTGCGCCACCTCAAAAGAGTTACTTGCAGTCATAGTT
>NW_025268371.1:0-1455 GCF_018294505.1 Triticum aestivum | reverse complement strand
TTTTTTTAAGTGAAGCTCTATGAAAATTTGGGTTTTTCTTATCTTTGAAGCCACCCTTGGCTTTGTATTTTTGCCCATGAGATAAAACCCCTCCAAAACCTCCCCTCCCCCTTGTGATCCACCTAAATTCTCTGTCCCAACTAATCCAAACTGGTTTTGGATTTTATTCTAATTATTTTCCCCCCAATTCAATTCTGAAAATTATTTGGAGCCTGAGGGATTTTCAAAGCAAGTACACTTTTTCATTTGAGTTTTGAACTCAAACCAATTCTCCTGGATTGTCCTTTGAACCCACAACCCAGAACCATCTTGATCCACTCCTCCTCTTTTCAAATTTTTCAAAATACAGTCTCTGCAAGTTTGGACCAGATTTGCCAAATTTGGTGAAATTCATATCCACACTGCTCCAAAAATTCCACCAAAAATCATGCAGCCTACTTGAGCAAGGAGAAGCCACTCCACCAAAAATCAACTCAAGGAAAAATCACCAGAGGCCAATTTTATTCGGTCGAACACCTTGTGGGCACTGTTACTGTTCAAAGTTCAGAAAATTCAGTTTCAGTGTCATCTTCAGTCCGTCAGTTTCAGTCACGCGGCCACAGTGCCCTTGGCACGTTCCTCGCTGCCTCTTCCTCTTGTCCGAAGCTTCACACGCGTGCGTGGAGCCTTCCTGGCGTCGGTAGCGCGCTGGCTCGCCCTCGCCGGCGTCTTCTGCGGCGTCGGGACCTCCCGTGGCGGCCGACAGGAGGCACACCATGGCAGAACGCCGTTCCGCGCCGCCCATCGCACCCTGGCTCTCCGCGTGGCCTCATGCACGCCAGCGCATGACCGTAGCACAGCCACCGTGGCCGGCAAGCACGGAACGCGCTCTCCGCCGCCGACGGGCCCGCGCCATCACCGTTCCGTCGAGCTCGCCCTTAACACCCAAACCCCGGCCAGTTTAACACCAAAACGGACCCATTGAACCTCCGTGATGACGCTCGACCCCCTAACCACCCCGACCGAGCACTGCGCCACCGTAATTGCTCGCCGGTGATCCTCGTTCACGGCAACCGCCTCGGACCGCCTATATAAAGGGGTCCCGAGCTCACTCTCGTGCACGCAGCACCCCCACTACTCACCAACACCCCGCCAGGCCACTAGGGGGACCTCGAGGAGGTCTCCTCCCCCAGCTCCGGCCGCCTCGCCCCGCCTCGGCCTCCAGCCCGATTCGTTCTGGTGAGGCCATCTCCGGCGCTCAAACCCCGTTCGTTACCCTGTCTAGCTGCCAGGAGCATGACCCCCTCTTCAATTTAACCTTTGCAGCCCTCTCCGACGAGCCCCTCGACCACCCGAGCCGCCGTCCGCCGGAGCAAAGCTCGCCGTCGACGTGGTGCTCGCCGACCGACTCCACCACCATCAACTGACGCGGAAGGGTGCCCTGAGCACGGAGGTACTCTCCGATCTCTCTGCCTC
>NW_025268370.1:0-1455 GCF_018294505.1 Triticum aestivum | reverse complement strand
ACTCTAGTGTAAAATTATTTGTACTAGGCTAGAGAGCTATTTCAACTCGAGTGTAAAATTATTTGAACTAGCTTATAGAGCTAGTTCAACGCTAGTGTCAAATTATTTGTACTAGGCTATAGAACTAGTGCAACTCTAGTGAAAAATTTATTTCAACTAGCTTATAGAGCTAGTTCAACTCTAGTGTAAATTATTTAAACTAGCTTATAGTGCTATTTCAACTCTAGTGTAAAATTATTTGTAGTAGGCTATAGAGCCAGTTCAACTCTAGTGTAAAATTATTTTAACTAGCTTATAGAGCTAGTTCAACTCTACTGTAAAATTATTTGAACTAGCGTATATAGCTAGTACAACTCTTGTGTAAAATCATTTGTAATAGGCTATAGAACTAGGTCAACTCTAGTGTAAAATCATTTGTATTAGGCCATAGAGCTAGGTCAACTCTATTGTAAAATTATTTTAACTAGCTTATAGAGCTAGTTCAACTCTAGCGTAAAATTATTTGTACTAGGCTTATAGAGAAAGTTCAGCTCTAGTGTAAAATTATTTGAACTAGCTTATAGAGCTAGCTCAACTCTAGTGTAAAATTATTTCAACTAGCTTATACAGCTAGTTCAATTATATTGTAAAATTATTTGTACTAGGGTATAGAGCTAGTTCAACTCTAGTGTAAAATTATTTGTACTGGGCTATAGAGCTAGTTCCACTCTAGTGTAAAATAATTTGTACTAGGCTATAGTGCTAGTTCAACTCTAGTATGAAATTATCTGAACTAGCTTATAGAGCTAGTTCAACTCTAGTGTAAGATTATTTGTACTAGGCTATAGAGCTACTTCAACTCGAGTGTAAAATTATTTGAACTAGCTTATAGAGCTAGTTCAACGCTAGTGTCAAATTATTTGTCCTAGGCTATAGAGCTAGAGCAACTCTAGTGAAAAATTTATTTCAACTAGCTTATAGAGCTAGTTCAACTCTAGTGTAAAATTATTTGAACTAGCTTATAGAGCTAGTTCAACTCTAGTGTAAAATTATTTGTACTAGGCTATAGAGCTAGTTCAACTCTATTGTAAAATTATTTGAACTAGCTTATAGAACTAGTTCAACTCTAGTGTAAAATTCTTTGTACTAGGCTATAGAGCTAGTTCAACTATAGTGTAAAATTATTTTAACTAGCTTATAGAGCTAGTTCAACTCTAGTGTAAAATAATTTGTACTAGGCTATAGACCTAGTTCAACTCTAGTGTAAAATTATTTGTAATAGGCTATAGTGCTAGTTCAACTCTAGTGTAAAATTATTTGAACTAGCTTATAGAGCTAGTTCAACTCTAGTGTAAAATTATTTGTACTAGGCTATAGAGCTAGTTCAGCTCTAGTGTAAAATTATTTGAACTAGCTTATAGAGCTAGTTCAACTCTAGTGTCAAATTATTTTAACTAGCTTATAGAGCTAGTTCAA
>NW_025268369.1:0-1455 GCF_018294505.1 Triticum aestivum | reverse complement strand
ACGATTGACGAACCCCTGGTGCGTTTATGTTTCGGTCATCAACAATCGTGGTTTTTGTCGATTCTGTCCCTTTCGTGGACTATTACTCACCGTTTTGGGGTCCTAAAGCGATTTCCATTGCTGTCGAACCCCAAGGTGTGCTTACGTGTTGGTCGTCAAGTCTCGCAGTTTTGGCCGATTCTGGCCCGTTTCTTGGACTATTACTCAGTTTTGGGGTCCCGAAGTGATTTCCACGATTGACGAACCCCGGGGGTGCGTTTATGTGTCGGTCATCAACACTCACAATTTTGGTTAATTCTGGCCGTCTCGTGCACTATTACTCGCTGTTTTGGGGTCCCGGAGAGATTTCCACGATTGAAGAACCTCTGGGTGCGTTTACGTGTCGGTCATCAACACTCGCATGTTTTGTTGATTCCGACCCGTTTCGTGGACTATTACTCACCGTTTTGGGGTCCCAAAGAGATTTCCATTTTTGTCGAACCCCAAGGTGTGCTTGCGTGTTGGTCGTCAAGACTCGCAGTTTTGGCCGATTTTGGCCCGCTTTTGAACTATTACACAGTTTTGGCATCCCGAAGTGATTTCCACGATTGACAAACCCTACGGTGCGCTTACTTGTCGGTCATCAACAATCGCAGTTTTGGCCGATTCTGGTCCGTTTGGTGCACTATTATTCACCGTTTTGGGGTCCTAGAGCGATTTACACGATTTGCGATCCCCGGGGTGCGTTTATGTGTCGGTTATCAACACTCACCATTTTGCCCAATTCTGGTCCGTCTCGTGGACTATTACTCACCGTTTTGGTGTCCCAGAGCGATTTCCACGATTCACGATCCCGGGGGTGTGTTTACGTGCCCGTCGTCAACACTCATAGTTCTGGCCAATTCTGACCCGTTTCGTGGACTATTACTCACTTTTTTGGGGCCCCGAAGCGATTTCCATAGTTGTTGAACCCAAAGATGCACTTACGTGTCGTTCATCAACACTCGCAGTTTTGGCCGATTCTGGCCCGTTTGGTGGACTATTACTCGCTGTTTCGGGTCCCGGAGGGATTTCCACGATTGACGAACCCCTGGTGCGTTTATGTTTCGGTCATCAACAATCGTGGTTTTTGTCGATTCTGTCCCTTTCGTGGACTATTACTCACCGTTTTGGGGTCCTAAAGCGATTTCCATTGCTGTCGAACCCCAAGGTGTGCTTACGTGTTGGTCGTCAAGTCTCGCAGTTTTGGCCGATTCTGGCCCGTTTCTTGGACTATTACTCAGTTTTGGGGTCCCGAAGTGATTTCCACGATTGACGAACCCCGGGGGTGCGTTTATGTGTCGGTCATCAACACTCACAATTTTGGTTAATTCTGGCCGTCTCGTGCACTATTACTCGCTGTTTTGGGGTCCCGGAGAGATTTCCACGATTGAAGAACCTCTGGGTGCGTTTACGTGTCGGTCATCAACACTCGCA
>NW_025268368.1:0-1456 GCF_018294505.1 Triticum aestivum | reverse complement strand
GTGCTCCGGCGTGGTCAATAACCTCTCGGAGTTGGTTTAGCGATTGCTAAGGCGCGACGTCCTCGCACGTTCGTAGTCGGATCGTCAAAGTCGACTGCCACCAAAGCGATATCCATCATCTCATCGAAAGACGGGACACCTTTGCCTCTATCAAGTGGTATCAGATTTCCAGGTTGCTCGGTGAGATTTTACAGTTTTTCGTAGTTTAGATCGAGTCTGTTCTTCATACCTACAGTCCACGAAAAAGCCACAAAACAAATTAGGGTTAGTTCATCATATCCGGACCAATCTAAGCCTTTGCATAATCTTTTTAGGGTTTTGCTTTGTTGAATTTGCGGTTGCATCGTCGTGTCTAGTTGCTGGTCTTAGAGTCTAGTCTTTTAGAGTTTCGAGTTCTGGTCATAAGTTGTCACGCCACCGCCGGACCATCATCATCGCCCCTGCCATCTACCACCACCGCTTATCCGCCACCGTTTCGAATCCGTATCCATATACCACCACCACTGTCATATACCACCACCGCTGCCATCTACTACCATATATCCACCACCAATCCGAGTTCTTGTCATATTAGGTTTATTTTCGAGATCCATCTAGATTCCGATTCGTGTTTCCTTGCCGGAGTAGGTTTCGAAAAAAAAGAGTCCGGAAACCACCCTCCGTTTAGGCCCAAAATTTTTCGAAAAATTTTCTAGCTATCCTATTTTTAGGTGTTTCTGAGTGTTTTGAGACAGGTGCCATTATAGGAAGTTTTTTTTTGACCCGTTTCCAGTTTTTGGGTCCGGGCTCGCCTCTCTAGCACAGTCTAGCCTAGGACCAGCACAGTACCGTCGTTGAGCGTTTATTCAACTTTGCATCTCTAAATTGATTATTGCTGACCCTTTTTGCTACCATATTATAAGCCTTCCCAGCTCCACATACATCTACGTCATGCGTTTGACTCTCCCTGGTAATCGCTCTATCCAAGCTTTGAGAGTTTTTGACTACAACGGTTGCCGATCACCGCCTAATGCTGGGTAAGAACTGGTAAGAATTTGAGATTTGCTTGACGGGTTTGTGACACCCACCACCACCTCTTGTTAGTAGTCTGTAGGATCATATTCTTGTGTGTTTCTATTGCTGCTAACCATGCCAGGATCACAAGCCGACGAGACTGACTGGGAGAACATGACGAATAAGGATTTGCATGATAAATTTCAGCAAATGATGAGTGGACAGGTGCAAGATGTGCTAAACAGATTTGAAGAGGCCATGGAGAAGATAGATGGCATGGAGAAGACGTTCGAAATAAAGCTCGATAACAAGTTTAATGAATTGCTCGCGCGTCTTCCACCACCACCACCCGCTGCACCTAACGCACCTCTCCAACAACAACAACAACGACTACCTCCACGTCGCGAAACAGATCTCCGCCGAGCGAGCCGTGTTCCTCTTGCGTTTGGCCAAACTGTTGGTG
>NW_025268367.1:0-1456 GCF_018294505.1 Triticum aestivum | reverse complement strand
ATAGTAGTCCGCTACAGCCCGGTTCACCGGAGTCCTGCTAGCCCAGCACTACTGCTCTGGACACTTGACTGGCCGGCATGTGTTTCATATCGTTCCTGTGTCTGTCCCTTCGGGGAAATGTCACGCGGTGACATCCGGAGTCCTGCCTAGCCTGCTACAGCCCGGGTTCCCGGAGTCCTGTTAGCCTAGTGCTACAGCCCGGATTCGCACGCTGCTGACCGACACGTTCGATGTTGATTCATGTATGCCTGTCCCCATACGTTAGTGCCGCTTTGGGTTCACGACTAGCCATGTCGGCCCGGGTTCTCTGTCATATGGATGCTAGCGACATTGTCATATACGTGAGCCAAAAGGCGCAAACGGTCCCGGGCCATGGTAAGGCGACACCCGTGGGAGTACCGTGCGTGAGGCCGCAAAGTGATATGAGGTGTTACAGGCTAGATCGGTGTGACTCGGAATCAGGGTGCCGACAGCTTTGGTATCAGAGCCTGACTGCCTGTAGGTTTACGAAGCCAAACTGGTCGAAGTTGAGTCTAGAAATGCTTTAGTTATATAAGGGAATTGATTGTGGAAGGGAACGTAAGGCTCTTTTACTCCTTTACCTTATAGCCTTCTGATCTGAGTCACCCTCTTCTCTTCTGCGGGGATTAAGAACTAGGCTTCTCATCTTTCTATCAGGATCACGTGTTACTAATCCGTAGACTCGTAGGATTGTTGGTTTCAAGCCTCAGTTCAGTTTCTACTACTTCCATGAGTTGACAGTTCATCCCAGAACCTTGTTATGATGTTGAGTGGTTATGCCACCATTTTGCAGGATATCTCAAATCCTTTTGAGCATTCACAGCTGTTATGATGTCCGAGTCACCCCAAGTTTCTAAATAGTCTAATGCATTTGCAAATCCTTTCCGTCCGTTCCCGATGTTCCTTTGGGCCAGATTAACCACACTAATCGTTGAGTTGAGGTACTCTGTTGCCTTGACATATATGTTGGAGTTATTATTATGACCCTAGGTGTCTTAGAGGACCACTTAGCAATCTAGCAATGCTTGCATCCCCAGTGTGATGATTCTGGCCATTACTCTCGAAAGCATCCCGTGATGCCACTTAGTTAGTAGGCATTCTATTCCCGGGTTTCTGAACTCGAGATTCACCCTACTTACTTCATGTTGATAGTGTTGCTAGTTCCTTTAGGATATTAGTAACCTTTGTGATAGTCTTCGAGGTCCGTGGTATCTCATTCTTCCAATACCATGAACCATTATGGCAGAAGTTCTTTTAACCAAAAGATCACAACTAGAGCGCTCTTGAGGAGTTCTCCATTCTGCATTGTGAATCTGCCAGTGCTACCTTTCTGCATGGATTATCTGGAAGAAATATGTTGAACTTGTTTGACATACTAAATTTATGCATCCACAACTCAGATAATCATATGTTCTTTGGGGTTGTCCCTCTTTAG
>NW_025268366.1:0-1456 GCF_018294505.1 Triticum aestivum | reverse complement strand
AAAGAGTAACTCCAAAGACACTAATAGCAGAGAACAAACAAAGAGATTATGGTAGGGTACGAAACCACCTCAAAGTTATTCTTTCGGATCGATCTATAAAAGAGTTCGTACTAGAATAACACCTTAAGACACAAATCAACCAAAACCCTAATGTCACCTAGATACTCCATTGTCACCTCAAGTATCCGTGGGTATGATTATACGATATGCATCACACAATCTCAGATTCATCTATTCAACCAACACAAAGTACTTCAAAGAGTGCCCCAAAGTTTCTACCGGAGAGTCAAGAACGTGTGCCAACCCCTATGCATAGGTTCATGGGCGGAACCCGCAAGTTGTTCACCAAAACATACATCAAGAGGCACATGATATCCCATTGTCACCACAGATAAGCACAGCAAGACATACATCAAGTGTTCTCATAAAAGACTCAATCCAATAAGATAACTTCAAAGGGGGAAACTCAATTCATCACAAGAGAGTAGAGGGGGAGAAACATCATAAGATCCAACTACAATATCAAAGCTCGGGATACATCAAGATCGTGCCATAGAGGGAACACGAGAGAGAACACGAGAGATAGAGAGAGAGAGAGAGAGAGAGAGAGAGAGATCAAACACATAGCTACTGGTACATACCCTCAGCCTCGAGGGTGAACTACTCCCTCCTTGTCATGGAGAGCGCCGGGATGATGAAGATGGCCACAGGTGAAGGATTCCCCATCCGATAGGGTGCCGGCAAGGGCTCCCGCGAGGTTTTTGGTGGCTAACGAGGCTTGCGGCGGCGGAACTCCCGATCTATCTTCTCTGTGGATGTTTGTAGGGTACGTGGGACTATATAGGCGAAAGAAGTCGGTAGGGGGTGCACGAGGGGTCCACGAGACAGGGGGGGCGCGCCCTCCTATCTCGTGGAGTCCTCGAGTATCTTCTGACTTGAACTCCACGTCTCCAAGATGATATTCTTCCAAAAAATCACGTTGCCGAAGGTTTCATTCCGTTTGGACTCCGTTTGATATTCCTTTTCTTCGAAATACTGAAATAGGCAATAAAACAACAATATGGGCTGGGCCTCCGGTTAATAGGTTAGTCCCAAAAGTAATATAAAAGTGTATAATAAAGCCCATAATCATTCAAAACGGATAATATAAAAGCATGGAACAATCAAAAATTATAGATACGTTGGAGACGTATTAATCACCAAGATCAATCTATGGAGATTCTAGCAACAAGAAAGAGAGAGGATGAGCATCTTCATACCCTTGAAGATCACTAAGCGGAAGCGTTACAAGAACGCGGTTGATGGAGTCGTACTCACGGCGATTCAAATCGCGGAAGATCCAATCTAGCGCCGAACGGACGGCGCCTCCGCGTTCAACACACGTACAGCCCGGGGACGTTTCCTACTTCTTGATCCAGCAAGGGGAGAGGAGAAGTTGAGGGAGAACTCCGACAGC
>NW_025268365.1:0-1456 GCF_018294505.1 Triticum aestivum | reverse complement strand
GACACAAGTACTTTATTTAAGGCTCAGGGAGCCATACATAACATACACAAAGGTACGGGTCTCACGACCCAACATTCAAGTCATACAGTCATACAAACCAGCAGCGGAAGTAACTTGTCTGAGTACAGACAACTAGTAAAATAAAAGAGGCTTGGAAAGCCTAGCTATACTACATGGTCCTTCACAAGCTCAGGATCACCACCTGGGCCTTTAGCCTACTCGTTGATGTCAACATCTACATAGAACCCATCAGAAGGGGTTGCAGCGTCTTCTGTAAAAATGTAAATTATAGCAACATGAGTACAAAGGTACTCAGCAAGACTTACATCAGATCCTACATACATGCATATTATCAAGAAGGGTTGGTGGAGTTATTGCAGCAAGCCAGCTTTGACTCTTGGCTAGACTATCCTACGATACTTCAACTTGAAATGGTTTTGCGCACACGAGTCCACTACTCACCACTTCAATACACCACCGAGGATCCGCCTCCGTCTTCCTACGGAGGAGCCATCCTCGGCACTCACACTTATCTTGAGGCTTTTAGTAGTTTCCATTTACTTGTCTATGAACTGTATAGGCAACCAAGTAGTCCTTTACCGCGGACGCGGCTATTCGAATAGATCATGATAACCCTGCAGGGGTGTACTTCTTCATACATGTTTCCACCACTTAGCGTCTGCACACGACATGTGCTCGGCAGACTTCAAGCGAAAGCCGACGTGGGTGTAGACCACGACCTACCTAAACACTTCAGCCTCTAGTCCAGGTTTATCGCCTATCCAGGTTCCATCCGCAGGGAGTCCGGCCGAGGTTTCCCATACGGCCCCGAACGATGTGAACAGGGTTCCCGAGATACCTAACGGGTATTCGGTACACCCGGCCACGTACCTACCGCATCACAGCCCACCCCTACGGTCAGCGCTGTCCACGGCCTCCAGTAGGCTACAAACACCAGAAACTACTTGCAACTCCTGGACAGAGAGCTAGGGTGAATAAGAAGTCGAGCGGGGTCATATTTCAGGGCCCAATGCATGGTAGTAACTGTATCTTAAATCACGCATACAGATCTCAGTGCTTAAGGTCGGCTTCAATGAAACAACCCACCATGTACTCCTACATGGCCTCTCATCGATACCTTTACCAAATCGTGTTCACCACACCACTCTCATTACCGACATAATCATTTCACTCTAGCCCATCACCCAGATGAACCAGACCTGACACGACTCTAAGCATAGCAGGCATAGCAAGGTAGGAACAACACATACATATGGCTCAAACAACTCCTACACATGCTAGTGGGTTTCATCTAGTTACTGTGGCAATGACAGGTCATGCAGAGGAAATGGGTTCAACTACCGTAGCACACAGCAGTTTGAAACGCGTTGTCTTAATGCAGTAAAAGAGAGCAGGAGCGAGAACATGGGATTGTATCGATATGATCAAATGGTTG
>NW_025268364.1:0-1456 GCF_018294505.1 Triticum aestivum | reverse complement strand
AGTTTTCAACGAAATGAAAATTATATCATTAGTAGTTATAAGTTGTAATACGAGATCAATATCGTCAAACATACAACTTCTGAAGCTTGAAAGGAAGAAATGCTGGTTGAATTTCTAAATAATGTTATTTAAGTAAGTTTCTTTTTAGTGAAAAAAATCTATGGTAAGGGATCAAAAGTTTAACTAAAGGTGCTACACATTTAAAATTTATGTGGATAAGTTGTTCGACTTCCATACGGCGGTCGAAACTACTCTCGAAGAATGGAATGATGGAAAGGCTATTATAATGTGTCGAATATCCTATTTCAATGAGTTCTGAGTTTCAAAGGAGGAGAAAATGTATAGTAATAAATCAAAAGGTTATGAAAATCAACTAAAAATTATGTGACTCCTACATATATAAGTGGTTGTAGGATTTTCAAATGGCGGCATAGACAACTTCGAAACAAGAAACAAAGCCAGCCTTCTATCACTTGTCGGTAATGCTATTTAAACAAGTTTTCAATTTCGCAAAAATAGAGAATCTAACATGATGGATCAAAACGGCTAAAAATGTACCAAATTATCAAATTTCTATAGGTAAGTTGGTATCTGAGGTGCATATAGATGCACGGACTACCCTCGAAGCATGAAATGGTGGAAACGATTTTGGAATATCTCGATGATGCTTCATTAATAATTTTTCAGTTTTGAACAAAGTGAAAATCTATAGTGATGTATCAAAATGGAACAAAAATGGTGATGAAACTAAATAATTACTAGTTATAAGTTGTTATACGAGATCCATATGGTCAAACATACAACTTCCATAGCTTGAAAGGAAGAAATGCTGGTGGAATTTCTAAATGATGCTATTTGAGTAAGTTTTGTTTTTAGCAAATAAAAAAGCTACAGTAACGGATCAAAAGTTTATGTGAAGGTTCTAAATAAGAGTAATTTATGTGGACAAGCTATTATTTTACTTCCGGCGGTCAAGACTACTCTCGAAGAATGAAATGATTAAAAGGCTGTTATAATGTGTAGAATGTCCTATTTAAATTAGTTCTAAGTTTCGAAGGAGGAGAAAATGTAAAGTAATAAATCAAAAGGATAAAATACTACTAAAAATTATATGACTCCTAGATATATAAGTTGCTGTAGGATTTTCAAATGGCGGCACAGACAAATTCGAAACAAGAAACTAAGGAAGGCTTCTATCACTTATCGGTAATGCTATTTAAACAGGTTTTCAGTTTCAAAAAAATAGAAAATCTACTACGATGGATAAAAATGGTTAAAAAATGTACCAAATTGTCTAATTTCTATAGGTAAGTTGCTATCTGAGGTGCATATAGATGCACGGACTACCCTCGAAGCATGGAATGGTGGAAATGATTTTGGAATATGTCGATCATGCTTCATTAATAAGTTTGCAGTTTTCAACGAAATGAAAATCTATAGTGATGGATCAAGAGGG
>NW_025268363.1:0-1456 GCF_018294505.1 Triticum aestivum | reverse complement strand
GAAGCTATCATGTCTGGGTACAGACATCTATAAATGAAAAAGGCTGAGAAGCCTGACTATCTATCAGATCCTGCCGAGGGCACAAGATCGTAGCTGAGGTAACAAGCTAAACGTCGAAGTCCACGTGGAACTACTAGTGAGACTGAAGTCTCTCTGCAAAAACATAAAATAGGCAAACGTGAGTACAAATGTACCCAGCAAGACTTACATCAGAACTAACTACATATGCATCATTTTCAACAAGGGGGTGGTGGGGTTTAACTGCAGCAAGCCAGCTTTGACTCGGTGGCTATCCTAAACTACGACTGCAAGCGACTCTTTTGAGGTGGCGCACACGAGTCCACATATTCACCATATCAATACACCACTATGGATTCGCTCCCGTCCCCCTACGAGAACGCCATCCATAGCACTCACGCTTATCTTGCGCATTTTAAAGTATCCACTTTCACTTGTCTATGAACTGATATAAGCAACCCAGAAGTCCTTTTCCGCGGACACGGCTATTCGAATAGATGATGTTAACCCTGCAGGGGTGTACTTCTTCATACATGTTTCCACCACTTAGCGTCTGCACACGACATGTGCTCGGCAGACTTCAAGCGAATGCCGACGTGGGTGTAGACCACGACCTACCTAAACACTCAAGTCTCTAGTCCAGGTTTATCGCCTATTCGGGTTCCATCCATGAGGAGATCCGGCCGGAGTTTCGCTCACAGCCCCAAACGATGTGAACAGGGTTCCCGAGATACCTAACGGGCATCCGGTACACTGTGCCACGTACCTACCGCATCACAGCCCACCCCTACGGTCAGCGCTGTCCACGGCCTCCAGTAAGCTACAAACACCAGAAACTACTTGCAACTCCTGGACAGAGGACAAGGGTGAATAAGAAGTCGAGCGGGGTCATATTTCAGGGCCCAATGTATGGTAGTAACTGAATCATGGATCACAAACACAGAACTTAGTTCCTGAGGACGGCTACAATGAGACAACCCACCATGTACTCCTACATGGCCTCTCACCGCTACCTTTACCAAATCGTGTTCACACACTTAGCTCACACACAGTAGGACATGTTCACACGCCTCTGATTCATCCCCGATGAATCAGACCTGACTCAACTCTAAGCAGTAGCAGGCATGACAAACAAGCATGAATGAGTAGGCACAACAGGGCTCAAACAACTCCTACTCATGCTAGTGGGTTTCATCTATTTACTGTGGCAATGACAGGTCATGCAAAGGATAAAGGGGTTCAACTACCGCAGCATGTAACAGTTGAATCGGTGTTGTCCTAATGCAGTAAAAGAGAGCAGGAGCGAGAGGGTAGGATTGTATCGGAATGAACAAGGGGGTTTTGCTTGCCTGGCACTTCTGAAGATAACATTGAGTCTTCATCAGTGTCAACGATCACATCCTCGGTATCACGTCTATCGAGAGGGGACAAATACCGG
>NW_025268362.1:0-1456 GCF_018294505.1 Triticum aestivum | reverse complement strand
AAATGATGATGTGGCTTTGAATGGTGCATTTTGAACACACAAAAAGTCAGGAGTTCAAATAAGGTTTAGAAATCCCTTTGTAACAGACGAGTTTCCGGATGAAATCCTGATACTTTGAAAGAGATTGTCCGTTTTGTACAGGAAGTGCATCCAGTTTTTGCCGTCACCCGCTCAACTTTCTTGCACATGCTATGTGGATGAAATGATGATATCATGCCCACTTTCAACCTTTTTAGAGTTCATTTGAAATGCTTTTCAATTTTAGCGTCTAATAGCTCAAAATAATTAGTACATGCATGAAAAATAACAAATGAAGTCAGAAAGGATTGAAAAATGATGATGTGGCTTTGAATGGTGCATTTTGAACACACAAAAAGTCAGGAGTTCAAATAAGGTTTAGAAAATGAAATCCCTTTGTAACAGACGAGTTTCCGGATGAAATCCTGATACTTTGAAAGAGATTGTCCGTTTTGTACACGAAGTGCATCCAGTTTTTGCCGTCACCCTCTCAACTTTCTTGCACATGCTATGTGGATGAAATGATGATATCATGCCCACTTTCAACCTTTTCAGAGTTCATTTGAAATGCTTTTCAATTTTAGCGTCTTATAGCTCAAAATAATTAGTAAATGCATGAAAAATAACAAATGAAGTGAGAAAGGATTGAAAAATGATGATGTGGCTTTGAATGGTGCATTTTGAACACACAAAAAGTCAAGAGTTCAAATAAGGTTTAGAAAATGAAATCCCTTTGTAACAGACGAGTTTCCGGATGAAATCCTGATACTTTGAAAGAGATTCTCCGTTTTGTACACGAAGTGCATCCAGTTTTTGCCGTCACCCTCTCAACTTTCTTGCACATGCTATGTGGAGGAAATGATGATATCATGCCCACTTTCAACCTTTTCAGAGTTCATTTGAAATGCTTTTCAATTTTAGCGTCTTATAGCTCAAACTAATTAGTAAATGCATGAAAAATAACAAATGAAGTCAGAAAGGATTGAAAAATGATGATGTGGCTTTGAATGGTGCATTTTGAGTACACAAAAAGTCAGGAGTTCAAATAAGGTTTAGAAAATGAAATCCCTTTGTAACAGACGAGTTTCCGGATGAAATCCTGATACTTTGAAAGAGATTGTCCGTTTTGTACACGAAGTGCATCCAGTTTTTGCCGTCACCCTCTCAACTTTCTTGCACATGCTATGTGGATGAAATGATGATATCATGCCCACTTTCAACCTTTTTAGAGTTCATTTGAAATGCTTTTCAATTTTAGCGTCTTATAGCTCAAAATAATTAGTAAATGCATGAAAAATAACAAATGAAGTCAGAAAGGATTGAAAAATGATGATGTGGCTTTGAATGGTGCATTTTGAACACACAAAAAGTCAGGAGTTCAAATAAGGTTTAGAAAATGAAATCCCTTTGTAACAGACGAGTTTCCGGATGAAATCCT
>NW_025268361.1:0-1456 GCF_018294505.1 Triticum aestivum | reverse complement strand
AATGATTTTTTGTAGACCGCACACTTTATTTCAAACCTGTAAAGTGCCTTTTTCCCCAGCCTTCGACTCCTGGCACGTCAAATAGCCTGGGTAGTGGTGGTGTAATCTGTAAAATTGTGTTTGATGTATAAATCAGGTTCCAGTGAACATAATCCGTATTCAGTACTTGCTTTTCCCAGAACTGAATTTTGCTTCTTCGGTTGTTTCACACACGCACCTCGGCTCAAATCGCCAGGGGCTCGATACGACAACATATGCGTTCCCGAAAAGTCCGAACAGCTTTATAGCATACTTCGGCGTCACGAGTTTGGCCTTATATGCATCAGCTCCGAATCATGTCTTTGGTCAATAGTTGGGTTGCCCGGCTCCTGTGCTTACTACCTTACGTTCCGTCCTATCGGCTAGGGTAGTAAAGGGAGAACTACTGCGGTTGTGTTTCCAGTTCACTTGGTCAAGCACCTCAGTAGAGAATGCCGAAAACTGACTGTCGTGATGCGGCGAGAGCTGGTCAACCACTCATTGACTTATGAATCTTTTACAATTTCTTCCGTATTACCCGAAGGACCGTTCTTCCGGTCACTTATGTAGCGTAGCTGTATTCGGATAACCGCGTACATACAAGGAGCTATATCATAGACCCACCGTCAAACTCCTATGGCTAAGTGAAGGTGTTAAAGCCCTATAGTCTGATTGCCTAGTTCGCCGCACTGACACCTCCTTCACGGACCAAGATGTTGGGTCAAGTGTGGTCAGTTGCTATTCCAAACACCCCCGCATTATATGCGAGGGGGCTGAAGCCGACGACTGGCAAACTTTCAGATTATAAAAAAAACGGCCGCACAGGAGGAAATGCCTTTCAGGCAACAGGCATAAATATAACACAGCCTTAATATATCAGGATATTGTTATCACAATACTGATACATTCACTCGAACATAATATCTTTCGAGCATTGATCCTCTATCAAGCGGGCACCCTCTAGGACATCCTCAAAATATTGCTCCGGCGTGCGATGGTCCTTGCCCTCGGGTGGACTGTTTGCTGCAACATCGGTGGCCTTCATTTTTGCCCAGTACGTCTTGACGCGGGCAAAGGCCATCCATTCACCTTCAATGCACACCGACCGCTTAACAGTGTCGATACGCGACACTACTTCAACAAGCCGCTGCACCAAACCGAAATAGCTGTTCGGAATTGGCTCAGTTGGCCATAGCCGGACCACGACTTCCTCCATGGCAGCTCCGGACA
Organism: Triticum aestivum; assembly: GCF_018294505.1. Classification (NCBI taxonomy): domain Eukaryota; kingdom Viridiplantae; phylum Streptophyta; class Magnoliopsida; order Poales; family Poaceae; genus Triticum; species Triticum aestivum. Next base: position 208 of record NW_025268361.1, on the reverse strand, counting down.
CCTTGTGGAGCTTGGCCCACTGGGCCATTTGTTCATTCAGCAACGGCGGACGCTTTGGCCCGTCGAACTGTGACCAGAAAAGCTTCTCCACTGCACGTCCGTCTTGCGCTTGGTAAAACTGCGCCGCATCAGCGACACTCTTCGTCTGGTCCAAGAATGAGTCTGGAGAACTCCACATCTGATTAAGCGGGGCATACTTCGGATCACC
>NW_025268360.1:0-1456 GCF_018294505.1 Triticum aestivum | reverse complement strand
GAACTCATCTGTTACACTGGCACTTCATTTTTAAACTTATTACAACTCTAGACTTTTTTTGCGTTCCGTACACACCATTCAAAGCGACGTCATCAATTTTCAACACTTTCTGACATCATTTGCTATTTTTCAGTCATTTACCGACTTGTTTAGAGAGCTAAATGACCGTGAAATTGAAATCACTACAAAATGAACTCTGAAAATGTCGAAACTTGGCATGGTCATCATTTCACCCACATAGCATGTGCAAAAGAGTAGAGAGGGTTACGGCAAAAACTGGACGCACTTCGTGTACAAACTGGACAATCTCTTTCGGAGTATCAGGGTTTCGGACGAGAACTCATCTGTTACGCTGGCACTTCATTTTTTTAAACTTATTACAACTCCAGACTTTTTTGCGTTTCGTACGCACCATTGAAAGCGACGTCATCTATTTTCAAAACTTTCTGACATCATTTGCTATTTTTTAGTCATTTACCGATTTGTTTAGAGAGCTAAATGTCCGTGAAATTGAAAATCACTACAGAATGAACTCTGAAAATGTCGAAACTTGGCATGGTATCATCATTTCACCCACATAGCATGTGCAAAAGACTAGAGAGGGTTACGGCAAAAACTGGACGCACCTCGTGTACAAACTGGACAATCTCTTTCGGAGTATCACGGTTTCTGACGAGAACTCATCTGTTACACTGGCACTTCATTTTTAAACTTATTACAACTCTAGACTTTTTTTGCGTTCCGTACACACCATTCAAAGCGACGTCATCAATTTTCAACACTTTCTGACATCATTTGCTATTTTTCAGTCATTTACCGACTTGTTTAGAGAGCTAAATGACCGTGAAATTGAAATCACTACAAAATGAACTCTGAAAATGTCGAAACTTGGCATGGTCATCATTTCACCCACATAGCATGTGCAAAAGAGTAGAGAGGGTTACGGCAAAAACTGGACGCACTTCGTGTACAAACTGGACAATCTCTTTCGGAGTATCAGGGTTTCGGACGAGAACTCATCTGTTACGCTGGCACTTCATTTTTTAAAACTTATTACAACTCCAGACTTTTTTGCGTTTCGTACGCACCATTGAAAGCGACGTCATCAATTTTCAAAACTTTCTGACATCATTTGCTATTTTTTAGTCATTTACCGATTTGTTTAGAGAGCTAAATGTCCGTGAAATTGAAAATCACTACAGAATGAACTCTGAAAATGTCGAAACTCGGCATGGTATCATCATTTCACCCACATAGCATGTGCAAAAGAGTAGAGAGGGTTACGGCAAAAACTGGACGCACCTCGTGTACAAACTGGACAATATCTTTCGGAGTATCACGGTTTCTGACGAGAACTCATCTGTTACACTGGCACTTCATTTTTAAACTTATTACAACTCTAGACTTTTTTGCGTTCCGTACACACCATTCAAAGCGACGTCATCAATTTTCAACA
>NW_025268359.1:0-1456 GCF_018294505.1 Triticum aestivum | reverse complement strand
GGATGGACGCGCCGCTTGGCCATACGGGCAGCTAGCACTCACGCGCATCCGAAGGGACAAACGAGAGGCTACGGGGTGGACGGAGGTGAGCGGATGGTGGAGCTGAGCGGCGGCGGCGACGCTCGGGCTGGTATGGGTGTGGGTTTTTGGCCCGAACCAGACAACGCGTTAGCTTTGTAGGGGCTCTAGGATGGCACTGGCGTGACTCGGCAAGCGGGCAAGCTCGAGGTCTATATTTGCAACAGCCATGGTGGTGTCGAGCTTCGGATACGGCGGCGAGCTAGATAGAGCATTTGCGGCGAGCTAGGTATAGTTTGTGTGATCGGGATGAAAATATCAAGCACCTCTATTTTGATTGCCCGTTGGCGAGGGTTCTGTGGCGCTCGGTGCAAATTGCCTTCAACATTACTCCTCCGAGTTCGGTCGGGTCGTTATTTGGAACGTGGCTTGTTGGGATATAGTCCGAAACAGCTAGACAAATTCGCGTAGGAGTATGTGCGTTGTTATGGGCAATTTGGAATTGCAGAAATGATTTGGCTTTTAACAGAACATCAACTATCCATTTTTTGCAGGTCTTATTCCGGGCTACTGCGCTAATCCGTATGTGGTCCTTACTCACTCCGATGGAGGCCAGGGAGCGTTTGGTTACTGGATCTCTCCGGTGGGAGATGGTAGCGCGGGATATCTTCAACCGGTTTGGATGTCGGTCATGTAATAGGATAGACGATTAGTTTACCTATCTATATTTTGCCAGCCGGTTGTGGCTTTTGGGCCTTTTTGGTCTTTGTTTCTGTTGCTCTTTGTGAGCCAGCTTATCATTTTGTTGCAGACTGCAAGACATTGTTGAACTATTTTACTCTATAATAAATGTGGCCGTATGCATCGTTCTGATGCAGAGGCCGGAGAATCCCCCTTTTCGAAAAAAAAGATAGAGCATGTGTGAGAGGCCGAAAGTTGTGGGCTCGGGAACCGCTGGGGACGGTGAATCGATGACGGCGATCATCGGTGCCCGAGGTAGAAGACAAAGACGATGGCGGCGATGTGGAGTGCCCCAGCTCGAACCACTCCTCTGAAAGGACGCAGGTGAAGACGGCACATCTCCCCAACACCCTTGCGAGGCTCAGGGAGCATGGTGGCCGTGGGATCGACGAGGGCGCATCGGTGTCAATGCTCGGGGTGTGTCTGGATGATGAGGACGACGAGGAGAAAGGGGAAAAGGAGCTAGGGTTTGGCAGCGGCGTCGGGGGCCTCCTTATCCTCTCCAGGGCTACAGGGACCACGTCATGGCATCCATCGAGCGACAACATCGGGCACGGGTGCGCGTGCGGTCGACTGCATGACGCGAGGTGGAAGACGACGCGAGACGGGCTGGTCCGTGCACTGTGCATGCAAGGCCCAAGTGCACAGTGGGTCTTTTCTGTTTTTTTAGCACTGTTTTGGGTGGCGTGGGTGGCGC
>NW_025268358.1:0-1456 GCF_018294505.1 Triticum aestivum | reverse complement strand
GGACCCCAAATCAGTGAGTAATACTCCATGAAACGGGCCAGAATCGGCCAAAACTGTGAGTGCTGATGACCAACACAAAAACGCACCCCGGTGATCGTCAGTCGTGGAAATCACTCCGGGACCCCAAAACTGGGTAATAGTCCAAGAAACCGGCCATAATTGGCCAAAACTGCGATTGTTGATGACCGACACGTAAGCTCTCCTTGGAGTTCAACAACCATGGATATTGCTTTCAGACCCCAAAACGGTGAGTAATAGTCCACGAAACAGGTCAGGATCAACAAAAACCGTGAGTGCTGATGACCGACAGGTAAACGTACCCCGGGGTTCTTCAATCGTGGAAATCTCTCTCGGACCCCAAAACAGTGAGTAATAGTCCAAGAAACGCGCCAGAATCAGTCAAAACTATGAGTATTGATGACTGACACTTAAGTGCACCTAGGGGTTCAACAACCATGGCAATCGTATTGGGACCCCAAAACGGTGAGTAATAGTTTATGAAACGGGCCAGAATCGGCCAAAATTATGACTGTTCAGGACGAACACGTAAACGCACCTCGGGGTTAGTCAATCATGGAAATCACTTTGGGACCCTAAAACGGTGACTAATAGTCCAAGAAACGGGCCAGAATGGGCCCAAACTACGAGTCTTGACGACCAACATGTAAGCACACCTTGGGGTTCGACAACCATGGAAATCGCTTTGGGACCCCAAAACTGTGAGTAATAGTCCATGAAAGAGCCCAGAATCGGACAAACCTTGGATTATTGATGAACGATAGATAAACGCACCCCGGGGTTTGTCAATCATGCAAATTGGTCACGGACCCCAAATCAGTGAGTAATACTCCATGAAACGGGCCAGAATCGGCCAAAACTGTGAGTGCTGATGACCAACACAAAAACGCACCCCGGTGATCGTCAGTCGTGGAAATCACTCCGGGACCCCAAAACTGGGTAATAGTCCAAGAAACCGGCCATAATTGGCCAAAACTGCGATTGTTGATGACCGACACGTAAGCTCTCCTTGGAGTTCAACAACCATGGATATTGCTTTCAGACCCCAAAACGGTGAGTAATAGTCCACGAAACAGGTCAGGATCAACAAAAACCGTGAGTGCTGATGACCGACAGGTAAACGTACCCCGGGGTTCTTCAATCGTGGAAATCTCTCTCGGACCCCAAAACAGTGAGTAATAGTCCAAGAAACGCGCCAGAATCAGTCAAAACTATGAGTATTGATGACTGACACTTAAGTGCACCTAGGGGTTCAACAACCATGGCAATCGTATTGGGACCCCAAAACGGTGAGTAATAGTTTATGAAACGGGCCAGAATCGGCCAAAATTATGACTGTTCAGGACGAACACGTAAACGCACCTCGGGGTTAGTCAATCATGGAAATCACTTTGGGACCCTAAAACGGTGACTAATAGTCCAAGAAACGGGCCAGAAT
>NW_025268357.1:0-1456 GCF_018294505.1 Triticum aestivum | reverse complement strand
CAGCAGCTTGCGCTTTGGGTAGCTCTTTGTGTGGCGATCATCGCCATATTTTTCTTCAGTGTCGAGCACTTTTTTCCATTTGCGGTTGAGCGTATCCTGCGCGGCTTTAAGCCTTTGCTTTTGCTTCTTCAAGCTCCTCGCCGTGGCAATAAGCCTTCGTGGAAGTTCTCTTGTTCCAATTGTTTTTCCGGGATGATGAATGCGTCATCGTCCGGACTGTTCTCTTCTCCTGAGACAGGTTGATGAATTTTACCCTCGGGATCGGCGTCATCTGACGTCGGCTCCGGACTATGTTCAACGTCCCCTGGCTCATCCTGCTCCATCACTGGGTACATGGGGTCGTCGTTTCCATTGGAGTCGACCGGGATGTTAATCTTTCTTGCGCTGTTTTTATTGTGGCTTGATTTAGAGGGCGCCTACGGCGTCGCTTTGGTGGCTTATCGAGGGGTTTATCCTTCAGTGTATCATCGCCATCGCCTTCTTTTGGCGTGTCCACCGTTTATTTTGATAATGGGTGCATATGCACCTAGGAGCCAAAGGCAATTAGCGGACACACACACACACACACACACACACACACACACACACACAAACACTATTCTGATCACGGGATGAGAATAATATTCTGATCACAACCTGACCTGCGCCGCTAGTAGTACGTTGAACTTCCCTGTGAACTAGGTTGAACTTCCGTCAACATTGCCCAAATGGGGCTTGTGATATACCGTTGGAAAGCTATGGACACCAGTATCATGACCCAACTTAAATTTTTGGCAAAATATAAGCGGTTTAACAGCAGTTTTGAAAACCGTTTTTTTCTTCACACAAAAAACGTGAATCATATTTTCGATCGCATTTCTAAACCATTTATCAAAATGAGGCATATAATATGGCGTTGGAAAGCTGCTGCAAAAACGCTACTTCCACATGTTGAAAGTTTCCTCTAATTCTCTATGGTTAAATAGTAATTTGAAAAAACGTAAAATTTTGCAAACTGAATAGCCGAGTTCGTATTTTCGACGTCATTTCTAAACGGCTAATACAATTGAGGCATATGATACGGCGTTGGAAAGCTTATGAAAATGCGATACTCTTTCATCTTGAAAGTATTTTTCTAATTTTGAACGGTTTAAGAGTAATTTAGAAAACGGTTCAAGTCCTATCGAGTTCGTATTTTCGAGCTAATTTTTGAACCGTGCGCCCGAATGCAGCAAATGATATGGCGTTGGAAAGCTTGAACAAATGCGAAACTTTTTGGTATGTATTCTTTCTCCCAATTCTTTACAGTTTTAAGTCAGTTTCGAAAATGGCCAAAATGTATTTTCACTGTATTTTGTACAAACTTTATCGGAATGACGCAAATAATATACCGTTGAAAAGCTACGAAAAATGCAAAACTTTTTCATGTTGAAAGTTTTCTCTGATTCCTAGCCGTTTTTAAGTAATTTAAAAAACG
>NW_025268356.1:0-1456 GCF_018294505.1 Triticum aestivum | reverse complement strand
GAAATGGCAGGTTCAGTAATTGTAACTGGTTCCTGATTCGATGAACTAGGCATCTCCTGATTAGATGAGGTACCATATCCTTCATGGGAAAGATATCTTCAAAGAAAGTCGCATCATTCGACTCCATGATTGTACCGACATGCATGTCAGGTACCTCAGATTTTACAACCAAGAATCTATTACCAATGCTATGAAAACCATATCCCAAGAAAACACAATCCACAGTCTTTGGTCCAAGCTTCCGCTTCTTTGGAATTGGCACATTGACTTTCGCCAAACAACCCCATGTTGGTAGATAAGAGAGCTTTAGCCTTTTCTTTTCCCATTCCTCGAATGGAGTTATCTCTTTGTTCTTTGTGGGAACTCGGTTTAGGACACGACATGCAGTCAATATCGCCTCCCCCCACCATGCCTTGGAGAGACCCGATGTGTCTAACATGGCGTTAACCAAATCAGTTAGAGTACGGCTCTTTCTTTCGGCCACCCCATTTGACTGAGGTGAATAGGAAGGCGTCCTCTCATGGATTATACCATGTTCCGCACAAAAGGAATCAAATTCATTTGAGAAATACTCTCCACCACAATCGGACCTAAGCCTCTTGATCTTTCAATCAAGTTGGTTTTCCGCTTCAGCTTTATAGATCTTGAAATAGTTCAAAGCCTCATCCTTAGATTTCAGAAGATACACATGACAGTATCTAGTGGAGTCATCAATTAACGTCATAAAATACTTCTTTCCATCTTTTGTCAAAACACCATTCATTTCACATAGATCTGAATGTATGAACTCTAATGGTGCAAGATTTCTCGTTTCCGCACTCACATGAGACTTACGAGGTTGCTTAGCTTGCACACACACTTGACACTTAGATCCCTTGACAGTGGTGAAACTAGGGATTAAGTTCAACTTCACTACTCGTGACATGGCAACATCCATGGGCCAGGCGTATGTCGACGGCCAGGCCGTTGGCATAGATTTGCCACCCCACGAAACAGCGAGCGACATGGATCGATGACGTGGCGGGCGACGCGAATCGATGACGTGGGGGCTATGCCGACGGCCGCCGTTAGCCCGTCGGCGTATACTGACACCGTCAAAAGGCCGTTTCCGCCCGGGTTGCCGGGCCCACGTGCTATGCCGACGGGCCCCTCTATGCCGACGGCCACCGTAGGCATATTTCTCGTGACGCCGACGGCTGAGCTTTGCCGACGGGGGCCGTCGGCATAGATGGATATACGCCGACGGCTTTTCTATGCCGACGGCCTGGGCCGTCAGGATAGGCCTATCTATGCCGACAGGTGCCGTCGGCATAGGTTCGGCCGTCGGCATCGCCAATTATTCTGGTAGTGAGTCATGCCGTGCCGCTCGACAAAGACGTAACAAGGATCATTCACGCATCTGATTCTGGTGTCGTTCTGATCATAGGGCCCCGCTGAACTACTGGACAAGGTTCAC
>NW_025268355.1:0-1456 GCF_018294505.1 Triticum aestivum | reverse complement strand
CGGCCGGCGAGTCCTGCGTCGCATTTTCCCCTCCCTCCCTGTAGCTTATCTCGTCTGCTTCTCCCACAATCGCCAATGGCACCGGTCCATCGTCGTCGCTCAGCCACTCCGCCGTCATCAAAGGACAGCTCCAGATGGGAGGCTACACTGCGGCGGCGGTGCAGTCCCCGGCGTAGTGTAGTGCGCGTGGCGTCCCTGTTGGATGTGCGCGGAACACCCATCACACGCTCCGCCGCCACTGCCCGTCGGCAGCTGTTGCCGGCCACCATTGCCGCCACACCACCGTCGAAAGCCAGGGCCATCTCCCACTCCGCCGCTGCTGCCGGAAGGCGGGAGGTGGCCGTCGTGGCCGCCACCCCACTACCGGCCACCGTGGCCATCGCCCGCTCCGCCACCGCGGCCCGAAGGCGGGAGGTGGTGGTCGTGGACGCCACCCCATCGTCGGCCACCAGCCCACCGTCGACCGCCGGGATCATCACCCGCTCCGCCACCGCCGCCCGAAGGAGGGAGGCCGAGGTGGAGGCCCGCACGTGCGTCAGCGACCTTGCGCGCTACATCGAGTTCCTGCGGGAGGAGGAGGAGCGCCTCGTCGAGCACGCAAAGAGCCTTACCGCAGTCGTGGCCGCAGCACACGCCGACGCAAAGGCGAGGAATCAGGAGATCTATGAGCAGTCCGGCCGCTTCGAGAGGGATCGTCTGGAGCGGCAGTGGGCATTCGAGCTGGCGAGCGTTGCTGAATGTGCAGCAGCGGCAGGCACCGTATTGCATTTGTCTAGCTCATCGGTAGGCTCCTCCTCCTCCTCTACCTCTTACTGAGCGTTGCTGAGTGTTCTAACTAAAACGTTTGCGATGAGTGTTTCTTGTTTAAAAACCGTATTAAACTGCGGCTTGGGCGCCATTAATGTAGAGGATGCGAGCAAGGCGGGCGGCCATGGAAGTCAAAGGGCTCGCTTCCCGGTGAGCCTACTGTTGGGGAACGTAGCGGAAATTCAAAATTTTCTACGCATCACCAAGATCAATCTATGGAGTAATCTAGCAACGAGGGGAAGGGGAGTGCATCTACATACCATTGTAGATCGCGATGCGGAAGCGTTGCAAGAACGCGGATGAAGGAGTCGTACTCGTAGCGATTCAGATCGCGGTTGATTCCAATCTAAGCGCCGAACCACGGCGCCTCCACGTTCAACACACGTGCAGCCCGGTGACGTCTCCCACGCCTTGATCCAGCAAGGAGAGAGGGAGAGGTTGGGGAAGACTCCATCCAGCAGCAGCACGATGGCATGGTGGTAATGGAGGAGCATGGCAATCTCGCAGGGCTTCGCCAAGCACCGCGGGAGAGGAGGAGGAGGGAGAGGGGTAGGGCTGCGCCAACAGAGAGGAAGTCTCATGTGTATGGCAGCCCCAAAACCCCACTATATATAGGGGAGGGGGAGGGGTTGCGCCCCCATCTAGGGTT
>NW_025268354.1:0-1456 GCF_018294505.1 Triticum aestivum | reverse complement strand
TCACGAGGAGTTCCGGAATGGTCCGGAGGTAAAGATTTATATATGGGAAGTCCTGTTTTGGTCACCGGAAAAGTTTCGGGTGAAATCGGTAATGTACCGGGACCACCGGGAGGGTCCCGGGGGTCCACCAAGTGGGGCCACCAGCCCCAGAAGGCTGCGTGGGCCAAGTGTGGGAGGGGACCAGCCCCAGGTGGGCTGGTGCGCCCCCCCACCAAGACCCAGGCGCATGGGAGAGTGGGAGGGGGCAAACCCTAGGTCCAGATGGGCCTTAGGGCCCATCTAGTGGGGCGCCCCCCCTCTCCTCCCCTTGGCCGCCCCCCCTTGATGGGATCTAGGGCTGGCCGCCTCCTCTTGGGGGTGGAAACCCTAAGGGGGGCGCAGCCCCCTTCCCCCCTATATATACTTGAGGTTTGGGCTGCCATACAGACACGAGAAAGTCTCCTTTTGGTGCTGCCCTACCCCTCTTCCTCCTCCTCCTCTCCCGCGGTGCTTAGCGAAGCCCTGCGGGATTGCCACGCTCCTCCATCACCACCACGCCGTCGTGCTGCTGCTGGATGGAGTCTTCCCCAACCTCTCCCTCTCTCCTTGCTGGATCAAGGCGTGGGAGACGTCACCGGGCTGCACGTGTGTTGAACGCGGAGGCACCGTACTTTCGGTGCTTAGATCGGAATCAACCGCGATCTGAATCGCTACGAGTACGACTCCCTCATCCGCGTTCTTGCAACGCTTCCGCATCGCGATCTACAAGGGTATGTAGATGCACTCCCCTTCCCTTCGTTGCTAGTAAACTCCATAGATTGATCTTGGTGATGCGTAGAAAATTTTGAATTTCTGCTACGTTACCCAACAGTGGCATCATGAGCCAGGTTTATGCGTAGTTTCTATGCACGAGTAGAACACAAAGAAGTTGTGGGCGTCGATGTTGTCAATTCTTCTTGCCGCTACTAGTCTTATCTTGTTTCGGCGGCATTGTGGGATGAAGCGGCCCGGACCGACCTTACACGTACACTTACGTGAGACAGGTTCCACCGACTGACATGCACAAGTTGCATAAGGTGGCTAGCGGGTGTCTGTCTCTCCCACTTTAGTCGGAACGGATTCGATGAAAAGGGTCCTTATGAAGGGTAAATAGAAATTGGCATATCACGTTGTGGTCTTACGTAGGTAAGAAACCTTCTTGCTAGAAACCTATACAAACCACGTAAAAACTTGCAACAACAATTAGAGGACGTCTAACTTGTTTTTGCAGCAAGTGCTATGTGATGTGATATGGCCAGAAGATATGATGAATGATATATGTGATGTATGAGATTGATCATATTCTTGTAATAGGGATCACGACTTGCATGTCGATGAGTATGACAACCGGCAGGAGCCATAGGAGTTGTCTTTATTTTTTGTATGACCTGCGTGTCATTGAATAACGCCATGTAAGTTACTTTACTTTATTGCTAAG
>NW_025268353.1:0-1456 GCF_018294505.1 Triticum aestivum | reverse complement strand
CAGCAAGTGGACCGGGATACCGGACTACTGCCGGTTCAGCTTTGCTCCCGAGAGCAGCGAATTCGACCAGGCGATGGACTGCATAACTCGGTTCAGGGAGTTGGTTCTAGGAGACAATGCACAGATGAATGTTAATAGTAGCTAGGGGTTAATTTGAGTCATCCTCATGGAAAGTAAAACCTGAAGAGATGTAGTAATGTTTTTTCTTTTATCTGCTTGGTAACTGATTATAAAATGGAAATGAGGTTTTCTGATGGAATTGCTGGCGAGTGGCTTATATTGTGGAGAATATAGAGGAGTATTCCTTCACTATGGGTATATCATAAGACCAAACCGGATGCTAACTACTTTATCTACTGGAATCAAATACTTCGACTAAATTTCATAAAGCAGACGGTTTAGTGGCTCAACTTTTCAAGATATCCTGAAAAACGTTTTTATATTATGGGACGGAGGAAGTAGTTATCACCGTCCCTGAACAATGAACTGACTTCAGCAGATTGACTTGCTTGATTTGTATCGCTTTACCTGTTAATCATGCTGTAAGCAGCACTACCATGTTTAACTGTGGGCAAAGACCCCAACTTGTTGATTCAAGAACACCCAGTTCTTCTTAGATGAGACATCACTAAGGAAAGAATGCTGAAAGGTAACTTTCTATTTCTGTTCTACAATTATCTGCTTAAATTGCGAAAGAGTACCCAAGAAGCAACTTTATATCATACTCCCTCCGTCCCAAATAAGTATCTTGACCTTAGTACAACTTTACACTAAAGGTAGTGTTAGGAATAAGCAATTTATCTTTATTGAAGGCCCAAGGGGCATATATATATTACACAAGACTTGAGGTGCAAGGAAACTAAACATAGACTAATAAGGACTCCTAGACCAATACTAATACTCCTTAACACCCCCCTCAAATGCAAAGCGTATGCAATAGCATTGCATTTGAAGAAGTGTAATACTAAAAAAAATGATAATCCAAATCCGCGTCTTGAGAGTGTCGTCGTAGCATGAAGAGTCTTCAAAACCTGTCAAGTCGCCAAAGGGGATAACGAAGAGATGGCACATCAGAGGAAGACACCGCACCAATAGAAGATACAATAGAAGTATCAAGAGAAGATGGGTTGTCAAAAGAAGATGGGCATCAAGAGAAGAAGCATTGCTTAAAGAATCATGGCCCATGAAAACCGACGGCGAAAGAAGTTCGGCGGCAAGAGAATGAGCTTAGATCAACAATGCAAAGAGAGGCCACAGAAATCCTATAGAGAGGACAATGACCAGAAAAAGGATGACGGACAAAAGTTTGGTGGACTCGCATGACATGAGAAACACAAAATATCAACAGATTTGGTGGACACAGCAGAAAACAAGGAAGGTAAAATCTAGGAAGCATACACGACACAAAGATGCAAAATCCATCGTGTATGCAGAAGACATTGGACTCCTTTTTTTT
>NW_025268352.1:0-1456 GCF_018294505.1 Triticum aestivum | reverse complement strand
CCGGAAGATCTATCATTGTAGTATCTTGATTGAGCTATTTAACCATCTTCTCCATGAGGATTTAGTGCAACTTATTATAGAAGTTGTTCCTTATGGATCCTTTGTGCCTCCGAAGTCAGACCTTTACTTGATGGCCATGATGATGTTTTTAAGCATGATCGTGGTGCCTAGAACGTCAAGGAGAACATTAGAAGCGGAGTGCTAAATGTCTCTCGGTCGATCCTCCAGATTTTGTTTTCTTGGCTTCGCTAAGGTGAAATCTGAGAAAGTGTTGTCCTCCTTTGCACCTGCATCCTCCATCACCGTTCATCATGGTAGTATGATGTGTTGCCAGGATCCTCGGCACGGATGTTGGTAAAACCTTGATGAATATGGAAATGCTCAAGTTCTTGAAAGCACGCTCAGTCACTAGGTTATATCCTTGGTATCAACTGGAATGTGCCTTCCATTTGCCGAGTTGTTCTATAACCATAGTTTCCTTTCCAAATTGAGTGTGCCATTCTTTCGAATTCGTTCACACGATCGCTTGTGATTGCCTTAGGCTGGTATGAAGAGTTTCAATGATCTCTGAATCAAAAGTAATTCTTTTTGCCACTTAAGGGAATATTTCTACGAGCCACCTTCCCTAAGGTGCCCCGTTATGGAGTCATGGCAATTAAATCCTCGCTGCTTTGAAACCCTCGTCAAATTGTTTCTTCTGCCCCTCCTGATGCATGTTTTGCCTCTCAGCTCCAGAGATGTTCAACATCTCATTCCGTGAGTTGATCGTAAGTTGCTCGATCTTTAAGAAGATCGGTTCCTATAGAGTTTCTTCTATCGTCATCGTGTTGGATGAAGATCCCGGAAGCAAAGACGACAAGATCAATTTGAAGTAATGAATTAACATCTTCGATGAGGGCAATTGGATCGAGAAGATCGTGTTAGCTTGTGACCCCTCTGACTTCTTACCTCACGTCTTGAATCTCGGGACGAGATTCCTGTTTAGTGGGGGTGAGTTGTCACATCCCTAGCTTCTCGTATTGCACTAGGCTAGCTTCAGGTGTGCATCATGTTTGAATTTTGCAGAAAATTGAAATGGGGATTGCATAAACCCTAGCATCAAAGGAATTCACTAGGCTCAACTAAAATATTCTCAGTGTTTCCAAATGGCTTTCAAAAATGTTCATCATTTCTGGAAAATGTTGGAAACAATAACCAGAGGTGCTGCACATTTTTCCATGACATATTTGGACTCTGAATTAAATCATATAGTATTTGCATTTGGGCATTTAAATGCTATTAAATATTTTAAATGCTCAAATAATCATAAACTAAAATGTTTACTGTTGGATGTATTCTAAACAGTAGCCCTGATTAGTTTCATGATTTTTGAAATGCCCTGGCATTTTTAATAAAGCCCAGAACAAAATAACAAAATAGAAAAACAGAAACAGAAATAAGAGAGAGAGAGAGAGAG
>NW_025268351.1:0-1456 GCF_018294505.1 Triticum aestivum | reverse complement strand
CAGGAGCGGATCCATAGTGGTGTATTGATATGGTGAATATGTGGACTCGCGTGCGCCACCTCAAAAGAGTTACTTGCAGTCGTAGTTCAGGATAGCCACCGAGTCAAACTTGGCTTGCTGCAGTTAAACCCCCACCATCCCTTTGTTGATAATGATGCATATGTAGTTAGTTCTGATGTAAGTCTTGCTGGGTACATTTGTACTCACGTTTGCCTATTTTATGTTTTTGCAGAGAGACTTCGGTCTCGCTAGTAGTTCCACGTGGACTTCAATGTTTAGCTTGTTACCTCAGCTACGATCTTGTGCCCTCGGCAGGATTTGGTAGATAGTCAGGCTTCTCAGCCTTTTTCATTTATAGATGTCCGTACTCAGACATGATAGCTTCCGCTTGTGTTTTGACTTGTATGCTCTGAATGTTGGGTCGTAGGACCCATGTTTGTAATATCTCGCTCCTCGGAGCCTATTGAATAAAATACTTGAGTTATAGAGTCATGTTGTGATGCCATGTTGTATTTGCACATATCGAGCATATTGTGTGTATGTTATTGAAATGCTTGGTATGTGTGGGATCTGACTATCTAGTTGTTTATCTTTAGTAGCCTCTCTTACCGGGAAATGTCTCCTAGTGTTTCCACTGAGCCATGGTAGCTTGCTACTGCTCCGGAACACTTAGGCTGGCCGGCATGTGTCCTTCTTCGTTCCTGTGTCTGTCCCTTCAGGGAAATGTCACGCATTGAGTACCGGAGCCCTGTTAGCCCGCTACAGCCCGGTTTACCGGAGTCCTGCTAGCCCAGTGCTATAGCCCGGACCCACTGGCTGATGACCGACAGGTTCGATGCTGGGTCATGGATGCCTGTCCCTGTAAGTCTGTGCCACTTTGGGTTTACGACTAGGCATGTCAGCCCGGGCTCCTTATCATATGGATGCTAGCGACATCATCATATACGTGAGCCAAAAGGCGCAAACGGTCCCGGGCAAAGGTAAGGCGACACCCGTGGGAATACCGTGCGTGAGGCCGCAAAGTGATACGAGGTGTTACAGGCTAGATCGATGTGACATTGAGTCGGGGTCCTAACAGCGTTGGTATCAGAGCTTGAGTGCCTGTAGGATTACCAAGCCAAACTGGTCGAAGTTGAGTCTAGAAATTCTTTAGTTATATAAGGGAATTGATTGTGGGATGGAACGTAAGGCTCTTTTTACTCATTATACCTTATGCCCTTTTGATCTGAGTCATCTTATCTTTCCTACAGGGTTAAGGAACTAGGCTTTCTCTTCTTTCTATCAGGATCACGTGTTACTAATCCGTAGACTTATAAGATTGTTGGATTTAAGCTTGAGTTCAGTTCCTACGACTTCTGTATGTTAACTGTTGATCTCGAAACCTTGGTATTGTGCTTCTGAGTGGCTATGCCACCATTTTTGTAGCATGTCTCAAATCTTTTGAGCATTTATAGCC
>NW_025268350.1:0-1456 GCF_018294505.1 Triticum aestivum | reverse complement strand
TATTCTGTAGGATAGCATTTTGAATAATGCCCGTGTTGTCATTTGACTCCATTGAAACATTTTTGTTTTCAGATGGAACCCGCGAGGCAGGTCGTGCGCCACACTGCGGCCATGGGTGCCTCAGGATCACCTGCTGTGCTAGCTGATATGATGACCTATCTGGGTTATCGCTGGCACCCTGAGTACACCGTCTACGAGGAGTACCAGGACTTTAACCAGGAGCAGTACCGTGCCATCGTCCACCTCTACTCTCGGGAGTATGAGTCCACTACCGTGCTGCACACCGCTCATGGTGTTGGAGTGACCATCGAGATGGCAGTCCACGATGCGGCTCATGCTGCTCTGACACGTCTTCGTGGAGAGTATCAGGCATTGGACACTTCCCCTTTCAGGCACATTCCTATCGCATCTGACGTTGGTGCGGAGGGATACTACACTGCCGCCTACTCCACCGTCACCCGAGAGCCGTTCCACCATCAGCGCCTGGTTCTGCATGCTGATGGGCTGGACCGGGCTAACAGAGCTCTTCACCACGAGTTGTACACCACTCGTCAGCACCTTTACAGGGCTCTGACGCAGTTGCACCCCTTTGTCCGGTCTGGACAGCTGCCGCGTTCTGCGATCTACCCAGCCAGGACCGTGATGCCCCACGGTGTCGGATGGCCAGAGGTGGGAGGCTACTCTCCCGCACTTGGTCCTCTTCTGCCACCTGAGCGTCGGGTTCTACACCAGAGCATCCGCGGCCCCCAGGCCACTGACGTGGAGGACTATCCGTTGCCTCACTACCAGCTGTCAGGTTACAGCTACCTTCACAGTACCTCCTGGGACTGATGTAGTCTTGTTCATTAGTCTTAGATGCACTCGCGAGCCTGCGTGCCGCCTATGATGACTTAATCTATGTACTGAACTCAGTGTACTGAACTCTATGTCCGACCCCTTTTGTAAGTTATGCCGACTATCTATGTGGTATCTGTCGTGCTCCTTTCATTATGCATGTTTCATCATGAATGACTCTTGTCTATGCTATTTTCTCAATACTGAACTACCCCTGTTATATATTAGCAGGATGGTTAGACCAGCTGGTCGTGGTCGTGGTGGCAACTTCCCACCACCGCCTGAGTACATGGCTGGTATGATCCAACAGCTTGAGATGAATCGCCAGTTCATGGAAAACATGATGGCTCAGTTTCCTCGCCCCAATATGAACCAGCATCCAAACACAACAACTCTGCAGGATTTCATACGCCTCAACCCAAGTGTGTACCGCAGCTCAACCCAGCCGCTGGATGCTGATGACTGGCTCCGTGACATCACCTATGAGATGGAGTCTGCTGATGTAGCCCCTGCCAGCTATGTCACTTTTGCTTCCTTCTTCCTGAAGGGACCCGCAGCTCAATGGTGGGACAGCCACAGGCGTACTCTGCCAGTTGGGACAATCATCTCCTGGCCAGACTTT
>NW_025268349.1:0-1456 GCF_018294505.1 Triticum aestivum | reverse complement strand
TGTTGGATGTCCATCCAACGGCCGTCGTACTTCTTCAATCTCTGCTCTTCCTGCTCCAGCCGCACAAACAAGCGTCGGTGGGACTGCCTGCTCCCTCCTTCCCACGGCCGGCTGTGCTGCCACGCATGCCTCACCGCCCCACCGTACTCCCATCGCTGGCCTAGCCATCCCTCTACTCACCCACACCTGCTGTTATTCTCCGGCGATGGCAGACGAACCAGTAAACCCTCGTACAGTCGTACTCCCCTCCGCGTGGGAAACAACTGCCGAGTCTTCCCTGCCTCCGTGTCGTTCCCTTCCTAGGCCTCGTCGTCGTCCACCTCCCTGGTGCTCTCGGTGCGGCCTGGTCAATGTGGTCAAAGACCGACATGCATCTGAAGTGGACTGTACATGGAGAGGCTGACAGCTGGGTCCATGGCCGCACGCAAGGAAATGCCTCCTTATTACGCGCAAAATAATGATTCCTCCACGTGACATCTGGGACCCACCGAAAGGGCCGCTGTATTTCATGAAAAAAACATTACCGCCGCTGACAGCTTGGACCCACCAGCTATATCTTCGCACACAAGGAAGTGCCTCCTTTTTACGCAAAAAAATTGAATACTCCCCCTGCTAGCTGGGACCCAGTATAGTGGTAGGCTGACTTGTGGGCCTACTAAGTTGACGGGGACGGAGGTCTTTGTCAACTTAGTCAATACTCCAGTGACCGTACAATGTCCATCTAATGGCCGTAGTGCTTCTTCAACCTCTGGTCTTCGTTCTCCAGCCGCCCAAAGCAGCGCCGGTCGTGCCGCATGCTCCTGCCTCCCGTGGCCGGCTGTGATACCGTGGAGGCCTCACCGCCCCCTACTACTCCCACCGCTAGCCAGGCCATCCCTCTATTCACCCACACCCCCTGTTATTCTGCGTCGACGACAGCCTCACACCGCAGCCGAACCAGTGAACCCTCATACTCCTCTTCGCATGGGCATCCACTACCGCGTCTTCCCCGGCTCCGCCTCGTCCCCTTCCTAGGCCTCGTCGTCGTCCACCACCGTGGTGCTCTCGGTGCGGCGTGGTCAATGTGGTCAACGACCAACTTCCATAGGAAGAGTACTGTGAGTGGAGAGGCTGACAGCTGGGTCCACAGCGGCCGCAAGGATGTGCCTCCTTATTACGCGCAAATTAATTATTCCTCCACCTGACAGCAGGGACCCACCGGATGGGCCGTCGTATTTCACGAAAAAAACGTTTCCCCCCTAACTGCTGGGACCCACCAGCTACACCTTCGCATGCAAGGAAGTGCGTCCGGGTAAAAAAAATGATTCGCCCCCCTGACTGCTGGGACCCACCAGCTACATCTTCGCATGCAAGGAAGTGCCTGACAGTCGGGACCCACCTGGTCGAAGCGTATGTAGTGTTGTCATTCTGGTCGCGAACGTGTACGTACATATATACTGGTGGACGTAGAGGCGCG
>NW_025268348.1:0-1456 GCF_018294505.1 Triticum aestivum | reverse complement strand
AGTGTGCGCTCGTCTTCACCTCCAGGAATGTCAAGCGTTAGCCCCGAATATGGGTCCACCACTTCATCAACCATGACACGAGCATAGCCCTCTGCAATCGGGATGCAATGGTAGGTTGCTTCGGGGGTCACTGGAAAAGCAATGCCATCCGCCACCTTCATGGATATGTTCTTCATTTTGGAGTGTAGCTCACAGTTAGTGTTCTCTATGATGTCATCCACAGGGTATGTAGCCAGCAGTGTGTCGCCCGGGGCAGAACCAACGCTACTTCTCGGCATGGATGGGACGGTGCTATCCAATGATGGACGATCATCCGCTTGATGTTGTCGCTGCTGAGACCCCCTTTCCTGGCTAAGTGAGTCGATCTGCTGCTGCTGGAATTTGAGTGCCAGGTCCGCGTGCCTTGCTTCTAGGCCTTGAAGACGTTCTGCGTCCTGCTTCCTCTGCTCCTCCTCCAGCTTCCTCTTCTTCTCCTCCTCCATCTTCTTTCTTGCACGGGACCTGTAGTCGTCATTCCAGTCCGAAAAGCCCTCATACCAGGGAATAACACCCATGCCTCGTGTTCTTCCCGGGTGTTCAGGATTTCCTAGGGCGCGCGTAAGCTCGTCGTTCTCTTTGTTGGGCGTGAACACCCCCACTCGAGCTTCTTCTATTGTGTCGAGTATCTTTTGTTCGGCTCCTTTTAGACTTGCCTTCTTCGAAACCAGGCCTGTCTTCGGGTCCAACGCCCCCCCATGCGCATAGAACCAAGTTCTGCACCTGGGGGGCCAGCTCCTAGTAATCGGAGTGACCCCTGCACCCTCCATCTCTTGCTCAGACTTATCCCACTTAGGCAATCCCACCGCGTAGCCACCTGGACCCAGCCTATGGAACTGCGTCTTTCTTGCGGCATTTGCCTTGTTTTTCATCGACCGTTCCTTAGATAATTCTGAATCCTTGAAGGTCACGAAATCGTCCCAGTGTTCTCTTTGCTTCTCCAGTGTTCCCTTGAAATCTAGAGTCTTCCTTTCATTAGCGAGGTAGTTGGCCCATACAGTTTCCTTGTGGGTGTTGAATGCAATTGCCATCTTCTTAAGAGCAGCGGCCTTGACTTTATCCACATCTGCTTTAGTGAAATGATCCGGTAGGGTGAAATGTTCCATCAGAGATTTCACCAGGTCTTCTTTGGTTCTGGCATCGACCCAAGTAACACCTGGACGTTTAGTCTTTGGCTCTTTCCATTCTTGAATGGAGATCGGGAGTTTGTCCTTCACAAGAACTCCGCACTGACGAGTCCACTTGTCCACAACGTTCTTAGGCGTGACGGGTTCGCCACTAAGTTTGGTGGATTCGATGTGGTACTTTACACCATCCTTCAACAATCTGCCCGGGCCTCGCTTTGTCTTGCTGTCTGTAGAAGCAGATTTGCTCGATCCAGAGGGCTGAAAGAAGAAAGATCGATTCGTTAATATATCTT
>NW_025268347.1:0-1456 GCF_018294505.1 Triticum aestivum | reverse complement strand
TTTCACTTAGATGACGAGAGGGATGTCTATCTGAGTGGGAGTTCATTAAATAATTTGATTAGATGAACTCAATTATCATGAACTTAGTCTAAAATCTTTACACTATGTCTTGTAGATCAAATGGCCCACGTTGTCCTCAATTTCAACGCGTTCCTAGAGAAAACCAAGCTGAAAGATGATGGCAGCAACTATACGGACTGGGTCCGGAACCTGAGGATCATCCTCATAGCAGCCAAGAAAGATTATGTCTTAGAAGCACCGCTAGGTGAAGCACCAATCCCAGAGAACCAAGACGTTATGAACGCTTGGCAGCAGCGTGCTGATGATTACTCCCTCGTTCAGTGCGGCATGCTTTACAGCCTAGAACCGGGTCTCCAAAAGCGTTTTGAGAAACATGGAGCATATGAGATGTTCGAGGAGCTGAAATTAGTTTTTCAAGCTCATGCCTGGGTCGAGAGATATGATGTCTCCGACAAGTTCTTCAGCTGTAAAATGGAGGAGAACAGTTCTGTTAGTGAACACATACTCAGAATGTCTGGGTTGCACAACCGCTTGTCTCAGCTGGGAGTTAATCTCCCGGATGACGCGGTCATTGACAGAATCCTCCAGTCGCTTCCACCAAGCTACAAGAGCTTTGTGATGAACTACAATATGCAGGGGATGGAAAAGACCATTCCCGAGGTATATTCAATGCTGAAATCAGCTGAGGTAGAGATCAGAAAAGAACATCAAGTGTTGATGGTGAATAAAACCACTAAGTTCAAGAAGGGCAAGGGTAAGAAGAACTTCAAGAAGGACGGCAAGGGAGTTGCCGCGCCCGATAAACCAGTTACTGGGAAGAAGTCAAAGAATGGACCCAAGCCCGAGACTGAGTGCTTTTATTGCAAGGGAAGTGGTCACTGGAAGCGGAACTGCCCCAAATACTTAGCGGACAAGAAGAAGGCCGGCAACACCAAAGGTATATGTGATATACAAGTTATTGATGTGTACCTCACCAGTACTCGTAGTAGCTCCTGGGTATTTGATACCGGTGCGGTTGCTCATATTTGTAACTCAAAACAGGAACTACGGAATAAACGGAGACTGGCGAAGGACGAGGTGACGATGCGCGTCGGGAATGGTTCCAAGGTCGATGTGATCGCCGTCGGCACGCTACCTCTGCATCTACCCACGGGATTAGTTTTAAACCTCAATAATTGTTATTTAGTGCCAGCTTTGAGCATGAACATTGTATCTGGATCTCGTTTAATTCGAGATGGCTACTCATTTAAATCCGAGAATAATGGTTGTTCTATTTATTTGAGAGATATGTTTTATGGTCATGCCCCGCTGGTCAATGGTTTATTTTTGATGAATCTCGAACGTGATGTTACACATGTTCATAGTGTGAATACCAAAAGATGTAAAGTTGATAACGATAGTCCCACATACTTGTGGCACTGCCGCCTTGGTCACA
>NW_025268345.1:0-1456 GCF_018294505.1 Triticum aestivum | reverse complement strand
AGGGTCCCCCTGTCTAACTCCTTTTTTGCAGATAAACTTCCTCCCAGGCACACCATTCAGAAGGACAGAAGAGGTACCAGTGGTAAGGAGCTGCTTCATCCATAAAATCCACTTTTCATTAAAACCTTTGTGTTTGAGAATTTGGAAGATAGCTTCATGCTCAACAGAGTCAAAAGCCTTCTCAAAGTCCAATTTGAGGATGACAATGGGCCTCTTAGACTGATGGCATTGATGCAGATACTCAAAGGTCCAACCAATGCAGTCCTGAATTGTTCTGCTTTTAATGAAACCATATTGGTTCTTATGAATGCAATTCATAATTATCCTCTGAAATCTATTGGCAGCCATCTTGGAAAGAAACTTCAGACCCATGCTTGTGAGAGAAATGGGCCTATAATCCCCCACTTCCTCAGGAGACAGTTTCTTGGGTATCAGAGTAATGAAAGAACTATTAATGTTTTCCAGCACTGCTGTCCCCTCATAAAAAGCATTAGCCAAATCATAGAAATCACTTGATATGATGTGCCAACACCTCTTGAAGAATAAACCATTAAAACCATCAGGTCCAGGTGCTTTATCCACAGGCATGTGTTTGACCACCTCATCCATTTCCTCTTTTCCGAATGGTTCAGTGAGCACATCCAGGCCCTCTACTGGAGCAATAAGAGATGCTAGATCAAAACCCATGACAATCCCTCTGGAGGTGCCCATTCTGTTTTTAAAACAGCTCCAAATAATGCCAGCCATTTGTTCATGGTCAGAAACCACAGAACCGTCAGCTAACTTAAGACTAGCAATTGAGTTTCTCCTGTGTCTCTCAGTGGCCATGGCATGAAAAAACTTTGTATTCTCACCCCCAACCTTAATATACCTGACAGTGCATCTCTTTTTCCAGTACATACAGTGCAAGTGTAGAAGCTTTTCCAAATGAACCTTTACAATTTTCCTGAAATTGAACTCCTGCCTAAACAGGGGCCTCCATTCCTCCAACTCATCTAGAAGAAAGATCACATGATTACACTTGGTAATTAACAATTTTAACTTGGAGACACTCATTTGCCATCTCTTAAGGCACATTCTCAGGTGCTTAAACTTGTCAGCAATCTGAGCAGTAATGTGTGACTTTCTAGATGTGACCAGCCAAGATGATTCCACACAATCCATAAAGCCCTGCAGTTCCAGCCAATAATTTTCAAACCTAAAAAGATTTGATTTTGGTATGGTTGTCTTGATTGAGACTAGACAAGGCACATGATCAGAGGCTGTCTTGGCTAGAGGCAGCACTTCAGTCATAGGATAATCAATGATCCAATCTACTGAGGTGAAAAACCAATCTAACTGCTCTAGAAGAGGGATGTCTTGCATATTGGACCAAGTATATGATCTACCTTTAATTGGCAGTTCAAGGAGACCCAAATGTCCAATAATCTCATTAAATATGAACATATCATTGATG
>NW_025268344.1:0-1456 GCF_018294505.1 Triticum aestivum | reverse complement strand
CTCTGGACGAAAGTTATGAAGTAGCATCTTGTATATTTCGTCCAAGGCTTCATGCACGCATTATGGTGGCTTCAACGTCCTGAAATCATCACTTGTAACTCCGTTCTTGTTCCCCATGCGCATGCCATCATCTCCATGCTTGTTCTTGCTCCAATGTTCATCCTTCTCAAAGCTAGGCCCTTCATTTGTAAGCAAAACAAATGTATCCAATTTAGGCAGCATCATATTCTCATGAACATTAGAATCATTAGCAAGAAACGAAAGTACCTGGTAATTTAATTGGCGTGCGCGAGCTCTAGTAATTGGTCCAGTATGTATAGCAGCAGGGCCTGTGGGTGTAATAATTGTATTGATGTCCTCATCATCCTCCCCTTCTTGAAATGAAGTCGTCCTCGACGGAAGCTCATCTTCCTCACCCAAATAAGGCTTCAAATCTGCAATATTAAAAGTGGGACTAACCCCAAAATCTGCAGGCAGCTCAAGTTTATATGCATTATCATTTATTGTCTCTAAGACCTTAAAAGGACCATCAGCACGTGGCATTAGCTTTGATTTGCGCAAATCAGGAAATCTATCCTTACGCAAATGTAACCAAACAAGATCTCCAGGTGCAAACACAACATGTTTTCTACCCTTATCTCCAACAAGTTTATATTTAGCATTCATACGCTCAATGTTGTCCTTAGTTAACTCATGCATTTTTAAAATCAATTCAGCACGTTCTTTAGCATCAAAATTAACCTTCTCCGAAGATGGAAGAGGCAACAAATCAATTGGTGCACGAGGTAGGAAACCATACACAATTTCAAAAGGGCACATCTTAGTAGTAGAATGCAATGAACGATTATAAGCAAATTCAATATGAGGCAAGCATTCTTCCCACATTTTCTTATTATTCTTCAAAACAGCCCTAAGCATAGTAGACAATGTTCTATTGACTACTTCAGTTTGTCCATCAGTTTGGGGGTGACAAGTAGTACTAAAAAGCAGTTTAGTCCCCAACTTAGCCCATAAACATCTCCAAAAGTGGATAAGAAATTTAGTATCACGATCTGAAACAATAGTATTTGGCACACCATGCAAGCGAATAATTTCACGAAAGAACAAATCAGCAACATTAACAGCATCATCACTTTTATGACATGGTATAAAGTGTGCCATTTTCGAGAATCTATCCACGACAACAAATATGCTATCCCTCCCCTTCTTTGTTCGAGGTA
Source organism: Triticum aestivum (assembly GCF_018294505.1). Lineage (NCBI taxonomy): Eukaryota > Viridiplantae > Streptophyta > Magnoliopsida > Poales > Poaceae > Triticum > Triticum aestivum. Next base: position 236 of record NW_025268344.1, on the reverse strand, counting down.
AACCTAAAACAAAGTCCATAGATATATCCTCCCAAGGAACACTAGGTACAGGCAAAGGCATATATAAACCATGAGGATTGAGTCGTGACTTAGCTTTTTGACATGTAGTGCAGCGAGCAACAAAACGCTCAACATCCCGTCTCATCTTTGGCCAAAAGAAATGTGTAGCAAGTACGTCCTCCGTCTTCTTCACGCCAAAGTGTCCCATTAATCCTCCTCCATGCGCCTCCTGCAAC
>NW_025268343.1:0-1456 GCF_018294505.1 Triticum aestivum | reverse complement strand
CCTTGCTATCGGGCAGGGGTGCGGCTTCGCCCGCACCAGCCTGCCCGTATGCCCGTTAAGGGCCTTGGCCCTATGACAAGTGGGGCACACCCCCCCAGAACGTTTCTGTTAAAAAAAAGAAAAAAAAGAATTAAATAAATAAATAAGTAGATAAATAATGAAATTAATTAATTAATTAATTAACCAATTAATTAACCTAATTAATTCTGATTAAATTAACCAAATAAGATTAATTAACCTAATGATTAGTTAACCTAATTAACTACTGTTAATTAGCTAACTAATTAGTATGACAGTGGGGCCCACCCACTAATTAATTTTGATCAGATTAATTAAACTGTTTAATTAAAATGTGTCACTGACCAGTGGGACCCGCTGGTCAGGTTGACCAAGTCAACTCTGTTGACTGCTGATGCCAGCATGACATCATGTTGATGTCATTAATTTATTTTCGAATTAATTAATTAATTAATTAAACTCCAGAAATTAATAAAATCTTTAAACAAATCATATCTTTTAATTCGTAATTCGGATGAAAATACTTTATACATGAAAGTTGCTCAGAACGACGAGACGAATCCGGATACGCAGTCCGTTCGTCCGCCACACACCCCTAACCTATCGAACTCGTAACTTTCCCCCTCCGGCTCCTCTGCCCGGAAACACGAAACACCGGGGATATTTTCCCGGATGTTTCCCCCCTTAACCGGTATCACCTACTACCGCGTTAGGGCACCCCGAACACCGCGTATTGCCTTGTTATATTTGTGATGCTTTGTTTGCTCTGTATTCATTATTTCTTCCCCCTCTTCTCTCCGGTAGACTACGAGGCTGACGCTGCTGCTGACCAGTTCGACTACGGAGTTGACGACCCCTCTCTCTTGCCAGAGCAACCAGGCAAGCCCCCCCTTTGATCACCAGATATCGCCTACTCTTCTCTATACTGCTTGCATTAGAGTAGTGTAGCATGTTACTGCTTTCCGTTAATCTTATTCTGATGCATAGCCTGTCATTGCTGCTACAGTCATTGATACCTTACCCGCAATCCTTAATGCTTAGTATAGGATGCTAGTGTTCCATCATTGGCCCTACATTCTTGTCAGTCTACCTTGCTATACTATCGGGCCGTGATCACTTGGGAGGTGATCACGGGTATATACTATACATACATACATACTATACAGATGGTGACTAAAGTCGGGTCAGCTCATTGAGTACCCGCAAGTGATTCTGACGAGGGGGCTGAAAGGACAGGTGGCTCCATCCCGGTAGAGGTGGGCCTGGGTTCCCGACGGCCCTCGACTGTTACTTTGTGGCGGAGCGACAGGGCAGGTTGAGACCACCTAGGAGACAGGTGGGCCTGGCCCTGTTCGGCGTTCGCGGATACTTAACACGCTTAACGAGATCTTGGTATTTGATCTGAGTCGGCTACGAGCCTATACGCACTAACCATCTA
>NW_025268342.1:0-1456 GCF_018294505.1 Triticum aestivum | reverse complement strand
TAACTCCTTTGACCCCAGGATAAAGTTGTTGGAAATCATACCCCGGCAATTTTTGTGCAAATAACATGATAATATACACACAACATAGCTGATAACTTTGACTTTGAAAATTTTCTCTTTGGAAAACATTACTCCGGTAACTGTTGTGTAAATGACATGATAATTTATGCATTGCAGCCCTGATAATTTAGATACAAATATGACGGTAATATTTCAACGCGAGGGGTGTCTGAGACGTACCCTGATAATTATTATGTAAATAGTATGATAATTTATGTACCGTTGTCGTGATAACTTATATACAAACACCACGATAACGTTGACCTAGAAAAAAGTTTTTAAAAACATCTCTTGATAACTTTTGTGTAAATATCATGATTTTTACAGACTGCAAAATATAATAATTTTGTACAACACCCAGCCATATCTCTGACCCAAGAAAAATTATTTAAAATATTCGCCGGTAACTTATGTATAAAAAGCTTGATAAGTTACGTACCAAATGGTTGATAACTTTTGTACCCTCGCAAAAAAAAAACTTGTGTACCCTGGCATGCTTTTTAAAATGAAGTTACCATGATATGTCAACAATTTTTACTACGTTAAAATTACCATGATGTTGTAAATATTAACAGAGCAGCCGGGCCATCTATATAGGATAAAAAATATAAAAGGAAAGAAAGAAAAATTATTCGTTTCCAGGTCATGTTAAGTAGCAGTACTGGCTCAATCTAGACTGGATGGTTGCGAACCACTGTGGTCTACCAAAATGTGGTGGGTTCGATTCCAACTTCTGCCATTTTTTTTATTGCGCTAGAAGGAAAAAAAAAGATGCGGTGGATCGATTCCCACATCGAGAGAAGCGGATCGTACGTGGGTGGAATCGTCCGGATCTTTCGCTAACGATCAGTCGACTGGTCGTTTGCAAAGTCCATATAATAAATAGATTGTCCAAGCAGACTGTATGCACATTACCGAAACCATGCAAAATGGAGGGAGCTTATTTGGTCCAGCTGCAGCTCCATACCAAGAAATCGGATTAATGATACATGGGCACTATAAACCGTAGGATTCTCCAAGGAAACATAGGTAGGAAAATCCCAAAAATACTGGTTGAGTGAGATGCGTTGCGTGCTCTCAAGAAAATCTTGACTGTTCTGTTGCATGTCACCATCGTGCTGGCCCAGTAAGGACAGGTAAAAGGGTCTGATCTTATTGTTTTGGCACGTTGATATCTCTGCCACGTGGTAGAAGATGTATGGCATCAGCATGGTAGTGAAATGACGAGGTCATTTATTTCTTGTGCTCGACAAGTTCAATTCAGTCTTGGCTTGGCTTTTGTTGTAAGTTAGTGCAGGGTTTTGATGATAGATTATTCCCATTGACAGTCGTTAATAGGTGGGATTGATGGATGAGGATGCTTGGAGAGAGAGAGAGAGAGAGAGAGAGAGAGAGA
>NW_025268341.1:0-1456 GCF_018294505.1 Triticum aestivum | reverse complement strand
GACCTATTATTGTGGTATCTTGATTGAAGCAGTTGGCCACCTTCCCATAAGGACTTCGTAGGATTTACTTCCTAGTTGTGCCTTATGCTTATTGTGTTCCCGAAGTCCGACCTTTTACTTGATGTTCTAGTTATCAAACCATATCTATGAATGGGATACACTAGCACGTCAAGGAGAACATTAGAAGCGGAGTGCTAAATGTCTCTCGGTCGATCATCCAGATTTTGTTTCCTTGGCCTCGCTAAGGTGAAATATGAGAAAGTGTTATCTTCCTTTGCATCTGCATCCTCCATCACCATTCATCATGGTAGTAAGTTGTGCTACCGGACCCTTGACACGGATGTTGGTAAAACCTTGATGAATGTGGAAATGCTTAAGTTCTTGAGAGCACGCACAAGCGCTACGTCTTATCATCGGCACTAGCTGGGATTGCCCCAGATTCTTCGGTTATGCTATAACCACTCCAACAGTGAATTCACTCCCTATTGTTGGGTTCTTCCCCAGTTACCAGAATCATTCCCAGCATTTGCATTTTGTTCCCAGCTTGCACCGCCAATGTGCCATTCTACCATGGGTCTCTTCCATTTCCGGTGATAAGCAAAATTCATCCATTACGTTGTCTTCAACAAGGTAATCCACATCATCCAAGTCCGAGTATGCCATTCTACCGACCCCCTCCAAACGATCGCTCGAGAATTGCCTTAGGCTGGTTTAAAGAGTTTCAATGATCTCTGAATCAAAAGTAATTCTTTTTGCCACTTAAGGGGATATCTCTACGAGTCACCTTCCCTAAGGTGTATCGTTATGGTATCATGGCAACTCAACTCCTCGCTACGTTGACAATCATTTACCACCTTCTTAGGTATGAAATTGTTGTCTACCTAGCGAACCTTCGTCATCCGTTTCTTCCACCCCTATTGATGTGTATCTCGTGTCTCAACCCGAAAGATGGTTCTATGTCTCATTTCGTAAGTTAATCTTGAGTTGTTCGATCTTCGAGGAGATCGACCCCTCTAGAGTCTCCTTCTTTCCCCCCCCCCCCTGTCATGTTGACAGGATTTCTCAGAGCAAGACGACAAGACAAAGATGGTGTTCAAATCAACGTTCAACTGAAGTGCACCCTGGATCGTGAAGATTATACTAGTTGCGTTTCCCCTTCACCTTACCCTACGCTTGAATCTCGAGACGAGATTCTTGTTTAGTGGGGGTGAGTTGTCACATCCCTAGTCTGGTATGACCTAGGCTAGTTAGCTATTTGTGCATCATATTTAAATTTCATTTAAATTTGAAATGAGGATTGGTGGAACCCTCAGAATCATTTTTGAAAATGACCCAAATAAAAATTGCTCCAAAGGGGTCCAAGAAAATGCTCATGTTGCCCTCTGAAAATATTGGACAGAGATAAAAAATCAAAACAATATTTTTAGGAGCTCATGGACATTTATTTTGGCCATTT
>NW_025268340.1:0-1456 GCF_018294505.1 Triticum aestivum | reverse complement strand
GGATGGACGCGCCGCTTGGCCATACGGGCAGCTAGCACTCACGCGCATCCGAAGGGACAAACGAGAGGCTACGGGGTGGACGGAGGTGAGCGGATGGTGGAGCTGAGCGGCGGCGGCGACGCTCGGGCTGGTATGGGTGTGGGTTTTTGGCCCGAACCAGACAACGCGTTAGCTTTGTAGGGGCTCTAGGATGGCACTGGCGTGACTCGGCAAGCGGGCAAGCTCGAGGTCTATATTTGCAACAGCCATGGTGGTGTCGAGCTTCGGATACGGCGGCGAGCTAGATAGAGCATTTGCGGCGAGCTAGGTATAGTTTGTGTGATCGGGATGAAAATATCAAGCACCTCTATTTTGATTGCCCGTTGGCGAGGGTTCTGTGGCGCTCGGTGCAAATTGCCTTCAACATTACTCCTCCGAGTTCGGTCGGGTCGTTATTTGGAACGTGGCTTGTTGGGATATAGTCCGAAACAGCTAGACAAATTCGCGTAGGAGTATGTGCGTTGTTATGGGCAATTTGGAATTGCAGAAATGATTTGGCTTTTAACAGAACATCAACTATCCATTTTTTGCAGGTCTTATTCCGGGCTACTGCGCTAATCCGTATGTGGTCCTTACTCACTCCGATGGAGGCCAGGGAGCGTTTGGTTACTGGATCTCTCCGGTGGGAGATGGTAGCGCGGGATATCTTCAACCGGTTTGGATGTCGGTCATGTAATAGGATAGGCGATTAGTTTACCTATCTATATTTTGCCAGCCGGTTGTGGCTTTTGGGCCTTTTTGGTCTTTGTTTCTGTTGCTCTTTGTGAGCCAGCTTATCATTTTGTTGCAGACTGCAAGACATTGTTGAACTATTTTACTCTATAATAAATGTGGCCGTATGCATCGTTCTGATGCAGAGGCCGGAGAATCCCCCTTTTCGAAAAAAAAGATAGAGCATGTGTGAGAGGCTGAAAGTTGTGGGCTCGGGAACCGCTGGGGACGGTGAATCGATGACGGCGATCATCGGTGCCCGAGGTAGAAGACAAAGACGATGGCGGCGATGTGGAGTGCCCCAGCTCGAACCACTCCTCTGAAAGGACGCAGGTGAAGACGGCACATCTCCCCAACACCCTTGCGAGGCTCAGGGAGCATGGTGGCCGTGGGATCGACGAGGGCGCATCGGTGTCAATGCTCGGGGTGTGTCTGGATGATGAGGACGACGAGGAGAAAGGGGAAAAGGAGCTAGGGTTTGGCAGCGGCGTCGGGGGCCTCCTTATCCTCTCCAGGGCTACAGGGACCACGTCATGGCATCCATCGAGCGACAACATCGGGCACGGGTGCGCGTGCGGTCGACTGCATGACGCGAGGTGGAAGACGACGCGAGACGGGCTGGTCCGTGCACTGTGCATGCAAGGCCCAAGTGCACAGTGGGTCTTTTCTGTTTTTTTAGCACTGTTTTGGGTGGCGTGGGTGGCGC
>NW_025268339.1:0-1456 GCF_018294505.1 Triticum aestivum | reverse complement strand
GTCTGTTCGTATAACCGTTCTTCTTTTTCTTCTCGTCGGATTTATTCCGCGATCGCGATCTCAGATCCGATCTTCGTTCTAGTTTATCTTCTCGCTCGTTTATCGGAATCAGGTGATTCAAACGCCTGGAGTTTCATCTCGAAACCGCCGTTTCGTCTAATCAACTTGAACAAGCTTTTGCTACAGTAAAATTTTGACCTAGATTCAACTTGCTAGAACCGAGTTGTTTTCTTTCGCCGTTTGTTTTTCGTCGTTTGTTCGGCTCGTTCTTTCTTTGCAACCGGAGTTCTTAAGTTGAACTTTCTGGTTCGTTCTCTTGTTCGTTTTTTTCCCTGTGCATTAGATGAGTACTTATTGTGTGGTTACTATTGTTTGCTTACGATAGATTGACCGGAGTATGACGATTAGATCTATCACGAGTTTTGAGTGCAAATCATCTTCATCAACATTGCAGGCAAGTAACACTTGATCATATCTTTCCTACTACCCAGTTTTATTGCATTAGATCAAACCCTCAAACACTTGCATTGTTAGGATCTAATTAAATTGTGGGATGGGAAGTAGATGAGGTAGTACCTATTACCTGTTACTTATGAAACCTTGGGAGTTACTTCTACGTTTGCTTATTATGCTATGCTATGCTAGTAGACGTGGATTGGGTGAGTGAATATCCATGACAGATGTGAGATTGTTAATTAATGGCTTATCTAAGGTGGCAACCTAAACACACATCTGGGTGGATTGAGGCACCTGATGTCTATCAGGACTTGCCTATTTTTTTTTTGGACCGCCACCCAGGCTCAAAGGGATCATAAGATATTTCAAACTGGAAACTTCCGTGTGCAGCCACATGCTACTATGGGCTCTAGCATAGTTGACTAAGTTGTGCGAACTCTTACGGGGTGGACTAGCAGATGTAGGGGATGTAGGTGTACCGGTCTACCCCACATGTAAGGTGCTAGTGCTTCTGAAAGACTATGTCTCGGTCATTCGTTTCTCAAACACCATGTAGTGCGAGAAAACAAACGGAGGCGATCGAGTCATGTGGGAAAAGTGCGCAAACCTCTGCAGAGTAACAAACTAATCATGATTAGCCGTGTCCCCGGTTATGGACAACTTGAGTATCTAGTACTTGAATATCGAGTGAATCTCAACATGTTACTTCTAATTAATGTTGTTGGGTTTTTAATGAGTACTTCTAATTGGGATTGAGGATGCTGTCAACCATTCTCAATGTTTCACAACCACCATGATAGTTAAATAAATTTTATTCCTTTGAAGTAGGAAAAAATTGGCTTTTCGCAAAAACTGTAACCGTAGAGCCTTACCACCAGCCATATATGCATGTAGTATAGCCTATTCTTTCATTACTCTCGATGTGTTACATTGCCAGCATATTCCATGTGCTGACCCGTTTTCGGGCTGCAACTTTTCATGTTGCAGACTTTTCAGACGA
>NW_025268337.1:0-1456 GCF_018294505.1 Triticum aestivum | reverse complement strand
AAAGGAAAATGTGTTTAAACACATATTTCAAGGTTATATCCTTCCCAAGGACAAGCTGAGCATGATATTCATGACAGGATATAATGTAGAAAACTCTTTAGGTAGGGGAGAGAAATTTCATGACATTACCCATACAACGGTGTTTGGATAATTGAGCAGGAAACATTTAGCATTGGGCTTCAAATGTTCCTGTTGAAAATCGGAGTACCATAGACATGCTTCGAGATAGCATTGACATGGTCAACAGGGGAAGATCAGACTTTGGAAACAAAAAGGATCCATCAGGAACAACTTATAGAATAAGTCTTACAATTTCCTCATGGAAGAACAGCTAACCTTGCTAAAAGGAAAAAAACTTATAACAATAGGGCCTCCCGCCAGGTGTGCTGGGTATCATCACCTTACCGGGTCATAAATAGGCCAATGTTATAACTCTTGGAAATATGTTCCAACCATCATATCTGACCGAGATTCAGATCTGATTGGTGTCAGGATAACTCAGACTTAGGAGGCCTGAGAAGAAAAGGTGCAACACAAATTGTCGAAACGACAACGAAGATTCTCGGGAGATGATCTATGGAAGCGAGTTCCGAACAAGGGTTCATAATTAAATCAAGGAGAGGTGAGGAGGTGACTGCTTGACTCGGCGACAATCCATTGAGATTTCCAAAAGATGGATTTCCACCACTATGTGAACAAGGAGATAACATTAGCTAGATCGAATGACTTAATGATGTATGCTCGAGGAAAACATACATAGTTAAACATTGGTTGAAATGTGCACCCGAAATATGGGCTAGGTAGCACGAGCAATGTTCGAATGATGATTCATTAAGCCATAGACGTAGAATGAAACTATAGACCAATAACTTCAAAGCAATAGGGTTGCTAGAAGTTTAGAATTTACACATCACAGACCATTTGTTGGTATTCCTTTTAGAAACAACACGGGGACCAAGAAGAATGGTGATGGGGAGAAGTATCACTGTACCAAGATGTCATGCGAGGTGGTGAAATTCTTACGACATACTTGACATAAAAGATGGTAATACTCCAAGGTAAAGAAGAACAATTGCTGGATAGCAAGGAACTCAAGGTATAACACCAAACATGAACAAGCTTGTGTTGGTGGGAAGGCAATAAAGTGGTCGATGATAACACAGATCATCGAGGGCAAGGATGGTATTTCTCATCATGAACTCAATCGATATCCTGGAAGAGCGCATAAGGTTGATGATGATCACGACACATTTGTCGAGAGATTTCATGAAGATGTAATCAATCAGCGACGACATCAAGTCAAAGGAATGATGAAGCAGACGGTTATTGGAACCATGGGTAGGACACACGCTTGAAATCAAGCTTGTTGTTCCAGGTGAAATGGTATGAGAGGAAGATCGGCGTAAGCTTAGCTCATCATCGAAAGTTGTGCTCCGGGGTTAAGGACCAGGTAGCA
>NW_025268336.1:0-1456 GCF_018294505.1 Triticum aestivum | reverse complement strand
TATTCCTCCCAATTTGGCATGTGCAGGTACGATGTGGCTTTGAATTCAAATGCCTTAGGAGCCAAAAATGTATGCGAGTTTGGAAAGAAGTGTTGTAATATGAAACTCTTACTTCATGTTTCAACAGGTATATCTCAATCTCCCGTATAAAAAAATTAACCAAAATGATGGATCATATATGTTGAATAAATTATAATCAGGAAATATAATTTTTAGCTTTTGTAGCTGGTACCCAAGAAGGGTTGCTGCTTGAGAGAGCTTTCCATAATGGTGAAACACTAAGAGAAGGTTACTACTTGGACATTGAAGAAGAATTACAATTGGTTAGGAATGTGAAGACAGAACTCATGGAAGCCTTGAGTGATAGTTCAGAAAAATTAGAGAAATCTAAAATGAAGGAACTTGGCTTAAAGAGGTATGCCATTTTTTCTTTATTACTAGAATATTGTAAGTTATTTTGAATATAGTGTGATGTGTTTAAGAAGTTATGCATACTACACTAGGTAAAAAACCACAAAACGTTTAACAAAACATAAAATGTTGCTTAAGAATGTATAAAACATAACTACAAACTACCCAAATTATAAAATAAATATGTTGATGTCCGGAATGTAAAACTGGAGATTTTTCTTCTCTAGGCCATACAAGCGACTCATGTATAAGACCGGAAAAAATCAAGATGCTAAGATGTTCCATGTGTTAGCTTGGTGTCTGCCTCCAGGTATGATGTTGATTATTACTTCTTACTATATTTTTTAAAGCCAAGAAAATTCATCACGATCACAACAAAAACAATATGAGTGAATCAACGGCCATATACAAAATATGGATATGAATCCATGAATTCAAAACAACACAAACCTAGTATTTTTAAAAACTAGCGTTACATCTAGTTTAGCAATGATGCATATTGTGGATTTACGACATTGCTCAAAAAGTATTCCACCTCAAGTATCTCATAGGATCATATTTATATAAAAAAATATAATCATAACATTAGGGAGATAGAAAAGAGTGTATAATTGTACCACATTTCTTAACAAAAAAAACTAATCTATATGTAATAATAATGGGAGCAAACTTTGTTAGTTCTCCATATATCACCCCTCTATAACCATTAATTTCATGTTAACCATAATGATTGATGGCCGACATATCTCCGCTTTATATTATTTTTATTTTCTTATAAAAAAAGTAATGTTCCCTATACGTCCATTTTTTCTTCAAGAACGGACCAATTGACAAGGATCGTTCAATCGGTTCCACCAAAAATATTGGTCGATCAATCGGCTCCACCAAAAAAAATTGATCGACCTTGACTAGGATCGTTCGTAACCTGCACCGCCTAGCACACGCTTAGATTGATCTGTTTTTGAAAAAAGGGAACGTGATCAATCGATTTGATAAGGGCCTGTGTCACTCACAAATTTATCGGTTCAGTATGTGGTCTTGCTAG
>NW_025268335.1:0-1456 GCF_018294505.1 Triticum aestivum | reverse complement strand
TTTATAACATATCCTCCTAATATTTATGGAGCTATCATAAATATTCCATTAGTTTGGAATTAACCGGAACACACTTGCAATTAATTCCCATGCCTATTTCCACTTCAAGTTTCACCTCCAAGCTTTGCCAACAATTCTTTTCCCTCTTATCGAGGCCCTTCCTAAATGTTCAACATTTTTGGTCACTTCGTAATCCTACTCCTTGTTCAAACCATTTGAATTTAAACCGTGCAATCTTACCCACTCCGTTTTTCTTGGAACGAGCATATTTTGTGAGTCCGGGAAAATTACCCGCATGTGCAAATCCTTTCCCTAACCCTATCTTTCTTTTTCTTCTCTCTAGTACTTTTCTGCTAAAAGAAATAAGGGAGAGAGAAGAGAGAGAACCCCAGCCGGCCACTTGGGCCTCCTGTAGCCGCAGCTCTAAGGCCCAGCCCGCGCCCCTTAACCCTAGCCGCAAGAGACCGAGCCCATCTCTCCCTTCGTTCTCCTCCTGCGCCACCACACACCCATCGCCCGATCCCCATCTCCCTCTCGTCTCCTCCCCGCGCTCGATCCCCTCGCCTCCATCCTCCTCGAGCCGGCCTCCCCGCCTCTGGCAATGGCCGCCGTCCGTCGCGCCTCTAAACCGCCGCCATGATTGCCCGCAGGAGCGCCAACGCCACCAGGCCGCCGTCCCGCGCCCAAGCTCCTCCGCCCCAAGCTCCATTCGCTTCAGGCGCCGGCAGACTGGATCCGCCCGTCAAGCTCCACCGCCGGCGCCCCGAGCCCTCCGCTCCGCCGTGCCTCCTCCCCTCTGCAGGCCCCCTCTCATGGCGCCGCCAGCCTCCAGGAGCTCCCCCTCGCGAGCTTCCTCTCGCACCGCCTCTCCTCCTGCTTCTCCTCGTCGCCACCAACCGCTGCTCCGCCTCCCCTCTGCTCCCTCCGTCCCGGCCGTCGTCGACCTTTTCTCGGCCTCGCCCGTCGCCTCTGCTGTCCTCCTCGACGTCCTGCTCGTCCTCGCGTGTGACATGGACGTGCGCTGCCGGTGGCACCTGCTGTGCGCGTCCCGTTTCTCTCGTCTCCGGCCCTGTCCGTCGGAGCCATGCCTCTTGGTGCCCGCAGCCGCGTCGCCGGTGTTCCTCCTCAACGCTGCCGCCTCGAACCTCCTCCGTGCGCCAAGTCCCGCCATGGCCATCACCTCCCCGACGCCCTTGCTGCTGCTGCTAGACCACCTCGGTGCCACCAGGGAGTGCCATGGCCTCCACCGAGACCCTTGGAATCGGCAAGACCACACGGACGCTCGAACGACTACACACCGAAACGTCAAGTACCTCGTCAATACATGTACGACTACCGTCGCCGCGAAGACCGCGAGTTCAACTACTTCCACAACGCGTCGTGTACGACTACCGTCGCTTGGGTTCGACAAGACGTCGAGTACCACTACGTTGGCCAAGTACACCTTCGTCAAGAC
>NW_025268334.1:0-1457 GCF_018294505.1 Triticum aestivum | reverse complement strand
TGATAGCTAAGAGTCATGAGTATGATCTACTACAGGAAAATTTGATCAAGCAAACAAATGACATCAGTATGTGTGCAGTTGAATATGTGGACGATGGTGAAGGCAACATGATTGCGATTAAAGATCCTATGAAAGTGTCAAGCAAAGGTGCAACAAAGGTAGATGAGAGCCGCCCAGTCTCGAAAAATGGTAGACCACTCTCTTTTGATGAGTTGAAAACCCGGTGCGGAGCTTGCAAATTGCTAGGACACACTAGACGTAGAGAGAAATGCAAACTAAATCAGTAGTAAGTGTTCGTATGCATTTTGGATTATTAATTTTTTTATCATTCATTAACTTATCTTGTCTTTTATCATGTGCAGAAAAGTGGAGAAGGAAGAAGAGTAGAACACTTGCTTCAATTATTTACTGTGTTAATCGGGCAGCTCATACTTTGGCTAAGGTAGCTGTAGGCGATTGTGTTTCTTTGGTTTGGAGGCTTTCGCCCCCTGATTGTATCCTTAGTGTATTAGCAGACGAGATCCCAGACTTTGTTTAAATAAAGTAAGATGTTTCCCTCAAAACAAAAAACAAAAAATTATTTACTGTGTTATGACCGGGGCGGGAGGTAGAAAGAATATTGTACATTTCCCCTCCCCACGTCCTAAATGCCATTAAATAAGTAACTGTACCACTCTCCTCCCCACCACGCACTCACCCACCTCCCACGGGCGCCGGTTCGAACTCCCCACTTATCCCCACCTACAGTAGATCGAGAAATGCTCGCCGGCGACCGCTGCAACCGCCTCTATGGAGAGAAGCCTCGGCTTGCAGCAAGCGATGATCGAGCTCGCCGGCGATGACGAGGCGTGGCGTGCGCACTTGATGGAGGTGTGCGGCTGGTTTCCCAGCACAGAGATGTTGGTTAACCATGCTCGTGGCCTCGTCAAAGTCCTCACCGACGGCGAGAAGAAGCACGCCTTCCCCGATGGCCGCGGCGTCCCACCGGCTCTCCTCCTCGTCTGGGCAATGCGAGAGGACACCCTGAGCGACTCCCCTGTTCAGCACACAAGGTGGTGGATGTACCGCTCCACCACCATGCCACAACGGCCAGATCCAGCACGCGTCGCGTCGAGGGCGCATCGCGTCGACGTCGAGCTCGCTCTCCCAACGCCCGTCAGCCCGGAGTACCAGGTCCGCCACGTGCCGGCGCCTGTCCAGCCGTTGGGCTCTGACGTCGTGGAAGACGACGTGGACGAGGTACTGGTCATCCCTGATGACGATGAAGAGGGCGAGGAGGACGCCGTGCAGATGATAGCGCCGGTCGTCGTCTTGCTCCTTCCCCTCCTCCCTGACATAGTGAAGGTGGAAGAAGAGGACGTGGCTCATGATCAGGTGGTGCAGCTGTCGAAGAGCATGGCGGTCAAGAAGAAGACTTCTACGTGTGTGGTGCACCGCTCACGCCGCCCCAAACTTCT
>NW_025268333.1:0-1457 GCF_018294505.1 Triticum aestivum | reverse complement strand
TGGGCGGCCCGGGCGGGCTCCCCGCGGGCCTGGCGGGCTGCGGCTGCGGGAGAGAGGCTGGGGGCACGTGGCCGCCCCTAGTTGGCTCCAAGGCGGCGGTGACGGCGGCGCTGGCGAGTGGGACGGCGCCAAGTGGCGGGGAGGGGGTGGTCGGCGGCGGATCCGAGGAGAAGGGCGGCGCTGGATTTGAGGAAGGGGGGTCTAGGGGTAGGGGAAGAGCTAGGGAATGCCAAAAACGGAGAGGGGGTGTATATATAGGGTAGGTGTTAGGGTTAGGGGGGTTTCGAGGGGTTTTCGGGCATCGGATTCCGATCTGACGGTCCGGGGCGGAGGGAGACTAGGTGAGGGGTTGGTGGGCTGTGTAGAATGCATTGGGCTGAGAAGAGAGAGAGGCCAGACAGCAGTTTCGGAGACCGAAACGTCCGACAAATATACCGGCTATATCGCGGTTATATATTTAACGGTTGGGCAGTCAAACGAACTCGGAATGCGACGAAAGTTGGCAGGCGGCCTGTCTACACTATAATAAGACCGCACGCTAGCTCTCACCCCATTCCGAGAACATTTTTATGCCACTTATAAAATAATATGTCGGAGGTGCCGCGGGCGCGTGCGAGTGTGTCCGGACTCGGAACAGACAACGGAGAGAACCGGCGGAACCCGAACGGATGCAACTTTTGAAAAACATGCAGATGAAATGCAGATGATGACATGGCTAAATGCAACACGCAAGCAAAAGACATGGCAACAATGATGAATAACTGGCAGACACCTAGCGCATGGAATCCGGGGCGTTACAACGATCCTCACAGCCTAGCGCGTCGAGCTCAAAGGGACAGAGAGACAAAGCAGTTTATCCTGGCTCGGGCCACCTTGCGGTGTAATACCCTACTCCAGCTTTGTGGTGGATTGCCTCGATGGGCTGAGGATGAACTAATATAGTGGATGAACAGCCTCAGGAGGTGAGGTGTTCTTGAGCTCAAGTGAGCTGGTGAGATAGTGAGGATGGAATGGTTCCGATCCATTCGGGTCCCTCCTCTATAGTGGTGGCTAAATACTATTTATAGTGGCCTTGGTCCTCTTCCCAAATGTTGGCGGGAAGGGAACCAACATCGGCCATATTTGAAGGGGGACAAGAAGTACACCCTATCTTGACTAAAGTGGTCTTCGCTTGCAAAAGCCTCTAGTCGTGACGCTGCGGTGGGCTCAGCGATGACCTCCGTCCTGTCGTCCTGGTGGTCTTGGTCTTTTTGCACCAGAACGGAAACCTTTGGTTGATTCCTCGGGACACCGCGCCTGGCGCTTGCCTCATTTGCATCAAAGAGGAAACTAGCATTCTGCACCCGCTGGCGCCCGCCTGGCCTTGATCGTCATGGCTCACGTCAGCTAAGCCTCGCGAGGTACACCTTGCATAGAAGTCTCCCCTCCTCGGGAGCCAGCCTGAGGAGGCCGACCCC
>NW_025268332.1:0-1457 GCF_018294505.1 Triticum aestivum | reverse complement strand
CCCCCCCCCCTCTAGTCAACTATATCGATCCTTACACGGTTCCGCTTGTGGTCTACAAGGGTATGTAGACACACTCTCCCCTCGTTGCTATGCATCTCCATGGATAGATCATTGCGTGTGCGTAGAAAATTTTTGTTTTCCATGCAATGATTCCCATCAAATAGTACCCCATGATGCCCAGGTAGACCCCGAGCGGGGCACCATGACCAGAACCAGGCTTACAGAGGATCCGGGCCAAAGGATTGTCCAGAAGGGGAGAAGAAAAATCACCCAACATAGGCCAAGATTTTAGGTGATGTCTCCAAGGAGGAAGAACAAAACAGATGCATCACCATCGCTAGATCCGAAGAACCCCATATCTAAAATTTCTCTAGGAGCCAAACTGTGGGAGGCAGAAAAAATATAGTACCAAGAGGATGGCTCCATGGAGGAGCACGACACTAGCAGACACCGTCATATACATGCTTTTTGCCTAGCGATGTCTTCCCCACCTCTAATACATGATATGTCGGTCACACCATCACTACAGCACCATGGCAGGAGTCAGCCTGCTTGCAGCACCGAGCTACTGACGACCCTGTCGGGGGCAGCTAGGGCTACAAGTTAGCCCTGGATCTAAATCTTTGGAGAATTCTAGAAAATCCACTTTCTAAACAAAACATAAGAACATCGATCTAAAACACATAAATGTATGCAGCACCTTCTATTATGGTCATGCTAATTTTCCTTTTCTTTTAAGCTGCCACTCGAGGGGAAAGACTCGCCACCCAAATATACACTACTAGGGAAAACCCTATACACAGAATCTTAGCAGCAGCGCGGCTCAAAAAGGAGCGCTGCTGCTAATTAGCAGTAGGCGGGTGTGGAAAACCCGCTACTGAAAAGTGCTTAGCAGTAGCGCGCTCAGCGTAACCCGCGCTGCTACAAATATCGACCGACAGTGCCCACCCAACTCCATTTAGCAGCAGCGCGGTGCCGCGAGCCGCGCTAGTGCTATAGCTGTAGCAGTAGCGAGGTTTTTCTAAGGTCGTTGCTGCTAATTTTCAAATCAGGCACACTTTTGGTCCCGGTTAGCAGTAGCGCTTGTACCGAAAGCGCGCTGCTGCTACTTTCTTAGCAGCAACGCGTTTTACATACCGCGCTACTGCTAATCCGCACCCACCACCTTTTCCCCACCCGTCCTCCCCCTCCCCCAAATCCCTCCTCTCTTCCGCCACTCCCTCCTCTCTGTCTCCATACGTTCTCACATTGACCTCTTGCCCATGCGCCCCGCCTCCTCCATGGCACCGAAAGAGGGCGCCGCCTCGCGCCACTGTCGTCTAGGAGCTCGCCGGTCTTCCATCGGCGTCTAGGAGGCCGCCGCCTCGCGCCACCACGCCAGAGACCTAACCACCGGTGACCAGCCCAGCTACTCCCTCCATCTCCTTCCTCTCTCCCTCGGTTTTCTTTCTCTCTCT
>NW_025268331.1:0-1457 GCF_018294505.1 Triticum aestivum | reverse complement strand
GATGAATTTTTTGTGTGCAATTTAGTACCTCGTTTTGTGCAACTGCCTAGTAGTCGATGTGCAACTAGCTGACTGTGGATGTGCAACTTTCCGCCTACCACGTGGATGTGCAGTTTTCACTGATGTCACCTCCACCCCCTCAAACTACCCCTTCCAGTGAGATGAGCAATTTCGTCCATTGCTCGGGCCAACTGCCTAGTAATTGACGTGCAACTTTCCAATTTGAGCATTCAATAAGCAAAATCAAATCACAAAATAAAGTAGTATTCAAATTAGGATGCATTCAATTATAAGCAAAACTACATCATCTCCATGCGTCCGTACATCGTCGAATATTATCACTAATACACCTCCAATACTATCATACATGCATATAGCATCGCTAGTACAGCTAGAACAGTAGCTCCCGACGGGTATCGGCGCGAGCGGTGGATACCCAAAGAGAAGGAACCATCACTGGATCATAGCTCCAGTGAGATCCCTGAAGAACCTGCCAGGTATTGTCGAACCTGCACTCCAACGCAACCATGTAGCGACGGACGTGCTCGTCCTCCTCGCTGACATGGTGACGTACCACCTCCGCGGTGTCCGGAAGCCTCGACACCATCACTAGCCCACGCGACCGCCACCAAACAAGGATCGGGTCAATGATGGGCTGGCTCCTCACCAACCTACGCCCCCGGAAGGTAGCACCTCCCAAAACCAGCCCGGCGGAGCCCAGTCCCGGACATGGCCCCTCTGATCAAGTCGGCCTCCTCCGCCGAGTCGACGACGAGGATGCGGGATTGGCATCGTCGACGTCGATGCGGGAATAATTGCTTTAACTAAAAAAAATAAAACTAGTTCTATTAATTTTCTTGCTAAAAATAAACTACTTCTATAGTAAAATAAACTAGTTTTATGAAATCAACTAGTTCAACTACTAAGCACTTACTATAAATAGAATAAAGTATTACTTACTAAAAATAAACTAGTTTAACTAGTTCTATTATTTTTCTAACTAATTTTATTAAACACTTTCTCTTCTTATTCTATGAACAAAATGACAACAGAAAAAAAACATAAAAATTCTATGAACAAGATAAAAATTCTATGAACAAAATTACAAAAGAAAAAATTTATAAAAATTCTATGAAAAAAATTGACATATTCTTCGCATATATATGAACACACAAACATTTGCATATTCAACAACAATATCACAAAAAAAATCTATGAACAGGAAAAAATTCTAACTTTTGCATATTCATTTATGAACAAATTACCACAACTCAATGAACTACACATCCAAATTAACTACACATCTAAATTAGGAAAATTCATATGAGCTCGCTAAGGAGGCGGCGACCGACGAGGAGGCAGGGCACGGGGGCGACGGTGAGGGGCATGGCGACGGGCGACGAGGAGGCAGGCGCGGAGGTGAGGGGCGCGGCGACGGGCGACGAGGAGGCAGGGGG
>NW_025268330.1:0-1457 GCF_018294505.1 Triticum aestivum | reverse complement strand
TATCTCCGAAAGTATCTATTGTTTTATGCGGATCGAGACTGGGATTTGTCACTCCGTATGACGGAGAGATATCACTGGGCCCACTCGGTAATGCATCATCATAATGAGCTCAAAGTGACCAAGTGTCTGGTCACGGGATCATGCATTACGGTACGAGTAAAGTGACTTGCCGGTAACGAGATTGAACGAGGTATTGGGATACCGACGATCGGATCTCGGGCAAGTAACATATCGATTGACAAAGGGAATTGCATACGGGGTTGATTAAATCCTCGACATCGTGGTTCATCCGATGAGATCATCGTGGAGCATGTGGGAGCCAACATGGGTATCCAGATCCCGCTGTTGGTTATTGACCGGAGAGCGATCTCGGTCATGTCTACATGTCTCCCGAACCCGTAGGGTCTACACACTTAAGGTTCAGTGACGCTAGGGTTGTAGGGATATGTATATGCAGTAACCCGAATGTTGTTCGGAGTCCCGGATGAGATCCCAGACATCACGAGGAGTTCCGGAATGGTCCGGAGGTAAAGATTTATATATGGGAAGTCCTGTTTCGGGCATCGGGACAAGTTTCGGGGTTATCGGTATTGTACCGGGACCACCGGAAGGGTCCCGGGGGTCCACCGGGTGGGTCCACCTGTCCCGGGGGGCCACATGGGCTGTAGGGGGTGCGCCTTGGCCTACATGGGCCAAGGGCACCAGCCCCACATAGGCCCATGCGCCTAGGGTTTTAAGGGAGAAGAGTCCTAGGAGGGGAAGGCACCTCCTAGGTGCCTTGGGGGGGAGGGAAACCCCCCTTGGCCGCCTCCCCCCTAGGAGATTGGATCTCCTAGGGGTGGCCACACCCCCTTGGCCCTCCTATATATAGTGGCGACGGCGAGTGGCGATGGGTGACGACGTCGGCCTCGGAGCACCGCGGCCGTCGGGGGCGAGGCGGGGAGATGATAGTGACGAGGCCCGATGCGTCGAGGCCGTGAGCCACAGTGGTGGCGGGGCGGCACTGGGAACGGGCACCGGTGTCGGGGCCGAGCGGCGGAGGGCTCGGGGCGGTTCCAGCAGGGAGGAGGTGACGACGAGGGCGGTCCGACGAGGAAGCAGCGCCGGCGATGTAGAAGCGGGACGATGGGGGTCTCCTACCCCCGATCCAGATCGGGTCCGAGAGGAGGGGGCGCGAGGAGAGAGTGAGGGGATCGGGGGAAGTGGTGGGGTTAGTGGCTAGGGTTTCGGGTTGGAGTGGCCTAATAGGCCAATGGGCAGCGAGGGTGGGCCGGCCGACTGGACGGGTTGGCCCAGTTGGGCCAGGGGCCCAGGGGGGAGAGGGGTGGTTCTACTGTCTCTTCTGTTTTGTTTTCTAGTTTTCTTTTCTTTTTATTTGTTTTCTTTTTATATGTTTTCTCTAATTTTCAATATACCTTAGTTTTATTAAAATATCAAAGTTGCACCTAATTTAGTAT
>NW_025268329.1:0-1457 GCF_018294505.1 Triticum aestivum | reverse complement strand
CAACAACAACAACAACAACAACAACAACAACAACAACAACAACAACAACAACAACAACAACAACATGTAGCGACCAGACCCGAATGGATCAAGTCTCTGTGCTCAGGTGTCATCCCTGGATCAGTAATGCTGACACCACACAGTACTTCGAAGGATTTATAGCAGAGTAGCAATCACACACTTATTACATCGATTGTCTAGAAGAGGACTTATTACAATAAATATGGCTTAAGGCCATCTAATAACGATAACAGCGAAAGGCTTGGAAGATAAGTGAGTCCATCAACTCCATCGGCATCACTGAGTATAGAACCACGACCAAAATACCTTACTCGTCGTCTGAAAAGTCTGCAACGTGAAAGTTGCAGCCCGAAAACGGGTCAGCACATGGAATATGCTGGCAATGTAACACATAGAGAGTAATGAAACAATGAGCCTATACTACATGCATATTTGGCTGGTGGTAAGGCTCTATGGTTACAGTTTTGCGAAAAGCCAATTTTTCCCTACATCAAAGGAATAACTTTGTTTAACTATCATGGTGGTTGTTAAACATTGAGAATGGTTGACAGCATCCTCAATCCCAATTAAAAGTACTCATTTAAAACCCAATAGCTTTTATTAGAGGTAACATGTTGAGATTCACATGATATTCAATTACCAGATACTCAAAACGTCCATAACCGGGGACACGGCTAATCATGATTAGTTTATACACTCTGCAGAGGTTTGCGCACTTTTCCCCACAAGACTCGATCGCCTCCGCTTGATTCTCGCACTACATGGTGTTTGAGAAACGGATGACCGAGACATAGTCTTTCAGAAGCGCTAGCACCTTACATGTGGGTAGACCGTACCAACCTACATCCCCTACATTAGCTAGCCTACCCGTAAGAGTTCGCACAACTTAATCAACTACGCCAGAGCCCATAATTGGCTTGTGGCTGCACACGGAAGTTTCTAGTTTGAAATATCTTATGATCCCTTAGAGCCTGGGTGGCGGTCCGAAGAAATACAGGCAAGTCCTGATGGAAACCAGGTGCCTCAATCCACCCAGATGTGTGTTTAGGTTGCCACCTTAGATAAACCATTAATTAACAATCTCACATCTGTCATGGATATTCACTCACCCAATCCACGTCCACTAGCATAGCATAGCATAATAAGCAAACGTAGAAGTAACTCCCAAGGTTTCATAAGTAACAGGTAATAGGTACTACCTCAATTCTACTTCCCAATCCCACAATTTAATTTAGATCCTAAACAATGCAAGTGTTTGAGGGTTTGATCTAATGCAATAAAACTGGGTAGTAGGAAAGATATGATCAAGTGTTACTTGCCTTGCTGATGATCCGCGTGACCTAGAGATTCGAAGTAACAAGCGGCGCACTCCGGGTGATCTAACGCAGACAAACAACAAGCATACAATAAGTACTCATCTAATGCACAGGGAAATC
>NW_025268328.1:0-1457 GCF_018294505.1 Triticum aestivum | reverse complement strand
TCATCGAGTTGTTTCTTAAGCTCGGCTAGTTCTAGGGGTGCCATCTTATAAGGTCTTCTAGCAATCGGAACGGTTCCTGGAATGAGGTCTATTACGAACTCAACATCCCTGTCAGGTGGAACACCTGGCAATTCCTCTGGAAAGACATCCGGGAAGTCACAGACTACCGGCACGTCCTCAAGGTCTGGCAAAGGGCTGGCGTTAAGAGAATATAATTGTCGCTTGGCTATTCGGGTCAAGACATTGACTATCTTCCCCGAAGGATGGGTGAGTTGAACAGTCCTAGAGAAGCAATCAATTTTGGCTTGATGAGCTGACATCCAGTCCATACCCAAAATGACATTAATATCTGAAGATTTAAGGGCTATCAAAGATGCAAGGAAAACAAGTCTGTCGACTTGGATCTCATTTCCATGGCTTACTCTAGAGGTTTGCCATTTGGATCCCGGAGTTTGAATTACCATGGAGGATGGCAAGTCACAGAATGCAACGTTATGCAAACGAGCATAATTTTCAGATATAAAAGAATGAGAGGCTCCTGTATCGAAAAGAACAGATGTCGGGTGGCAATTAACAAGAAGCGTACCGAGAACGACGTTGGGATCTTCTTGAGCTTCTTCGGCAGAGATACAATTGACCTGGCCACGTGAAGCGGTGACCGGTTTAGCGTGGAATACTTTCCCTGTCGGCTTGCCACGGCCAACAGCTTTAGCAGATTGATTGGGGTTGGTCTGGGGACACTCCCGCATATAGTGACCAGATTCCCCACACTTGAAACAAGTCACGGAACTGGTACGTGGAGGAACATTATTGGTTGGACCCCCATAGGGCTTGGCCGGAGCAGACTGTTGAACGGGGCGAGGCGCCTGGAAAGATGGCCTCGGTGTGAACCTGGGTGGCAGGGCGGTGTTGGGTACCCACACGCGGCGCTTCTGAGGACCAGCACCGGATGAGGAACCCGTATCACGTCCATGCTTGCGTGTTGCGTCATAGTCAGTCTGACCAGTTTCAGCACTGATGGCTTTGTTGACAAGTTTCGAAAAAGATGTGCACTCATGCAGACGGAGGTCGCGGCGAAGCTCAGGACTAAGGCCCTTACGGAACCTTGCTTGCTTCTTGGCGTCAGTAGACACTTCCTCAGTTGCATACCGGGCGAGATTACCGAACTCTCTGCTATAGACATCCACAGAAAGTCGGCCTTGGGTGAAACTGCAAAATTCTTCACGCTTACGGTCCATGAGACCCTCCGGAATGTGATGTTCACGGAAAGCCTCACTGAACTCAGCCCAAGTTGTGACATGGCCTGCTGGGCGCATAGCTCCATAATTCTCCCACCATAGACTGGCGGGGCCTTCAAGATGATATGCGGCAAAGGTGACCTTGTCAGCCTCCGCTACCAGCGCGGAACGCAGCTTGTGAGAGATACTGCGAAGCCAGTCATCAGCGTCGAGAGGCTC
>NW_025268327.1:0-1457 GCF_018294505.1 Triticum aestivum | reverse complement strand
AAGGTTGAAAGTTGGCATGGTATCATCATTTCACCCACATAGCATGTGCAAGAAAGTAGAGAGGGTTACGGCAAAAACTGGATGCACGTCGTGTACAAAACGGACAATCTCTTTCGAAGTATGAGGGTTTCATACGGAAACTTGTCTTTTACAAAGGGATTTCCTTTTTTTGAACTTATTTGAACACCATAGTTTTTCTGTGTTCAAAATGCACCATTCAAAGCCACATAATCAATTTTCAACCCTTTCTGACTTCATTTGTTATTTTTCATGCATTTACTGATAATTTTGAGCTATGAGACCATGAAATTGAAAATCATTTGAAATGAACTCTGAAAAGGTTGAAAGTTGGCACGGTATCATCATTTCACTCGCATAGCATGTCCAAGAAAGTAGAGAGGGTTACGGCAAAAACTGGATGCACTTCGTGTACAAAACGGACAATCTCTTTCGAAGTATCAGGGTTTCATATGGAAACTCATCTGTTACGAAGGGATTTCATTTTTTTGAACCTATTTGAACTCCATATTTTCTCTGTGTTCAAAATGCACAATTCAAAGCCATCATCAATTTTCAACCCTTTCTGACTTCATTTGTTATTTTTCATGCATTTACTGATTGTTTTGAGCTATGAGACCATGAAATTGAAAATCATTTGAAATGAACTCTAAAAAGGTTGAAAGTTGGCATGGTATCATCATTTCACCTACATAGCCGGTGCAAAAAAGTAGAAAGGGTTACGGGAAAAACTGGATGCACTTCATGTACAAAACAGACAATCTCTTTCGAAGTATCAGGGTTTCATACGGAAACACATCTGTTACGAAGGGATTTAATTTTTTTCAACTTATTTGAAATCTATAGTTTTTCTATGTTCAAAATGCACCATTCAAAGCCACATCATCAATTTTCAACCCTTTCTGACTTCATTTGTTATTTTTCATGTATTTACTGATTATTTTGAGCTATGAGACCATGAAATTGAAAATCATTTGAAATGAACTCTGAAAAGGTTGAAAGTTGGCATGGTATCATCATTTCACCCACATAGCATGTCCAAGAAAGTAGAGAGGGTTACGGCAAAAACTGGATGCCCTTCGTGTACAAAACGGACAATCTCTTTCGAAGTATCAGGGTTTCATACGGAAACTCATCTGTTACAAAGGGATTTCATTTTTTTGAACCTATTTGAACTCCATATTTTCTCTGTGTTCAAAAGGCACCATTCAAAGCCATCATCAATTTTCAACCCTTTCTGACTTCATTTGTTATTTTTCATGCATTTACTGATTATTTTGAGCTATGAGACCATGAAATTGAAAAGCATTTGAAATGAACTCTAAAAAGGTTGAAAGTTGGCATGGTATCATCATTTCACCCACATAGCATGTGCAAGAAAGTAGAGAGGGTTACGGCAAAAACTGGATGCACGTCGTGTACAAAACGGACAATCTCTT
>NW_025268326.1:0-1457 GCF_018294505.1 Triticum aestivum | reverse complement strand
TCCCACTTAGATAGACATCCCTCTAATCCTCTAAGTGATCACGTGATCCAAATCAACTAAACCATAACCGATCATCACGTGAGATGGAGTAGTTTTCAATGGCGAACATCGTTATGTTGATCATATCTACTATATGATTCACGCTCGACCTTTCGGTCTCCGTGTTCCGAGGCCATATCTGCATATGCTAGGCTCGTCAAGTTTAACCTGAGTATTCTGCGTGTGCAAAACTGGCTTGCACCCGTTGTAGATGGACGTAGAGCTTATCACACCCGATCATCACGTGGTGTCTGGGCACGACGAACTTTGGCAACGGTGCATACTCAGGGAGAACACTTCTTGATAATTTAGTGAGAGATCATCTTATAATGCTACCGTCAATCAAAGCAAGATAAGATGCATAAAAAGATAAACATCACATGCAATCAATATAAGTGATATGATATGGCCATCATCATCTTGTGCTTGTGATCTCCATCTCCGAAGCACCGTCATGATCACCATCGTCACCGGCGCGACACCTTGATCTCTATCGTAGCATCGTTGTTGTCTCGCCAATCTTATGCTTCCACGACTATCACTACCGCTTAGTAATAAAGTAAAGCATTACATCGTGATTGCATTGCATACAATAAAGCGACAACCATATGGCTCCTGCCAGTTGCCGATAACTCGGTTACAAAACATGATCATCTCATACAATAAAATTTAGCATCATGCCTTGACCATATCACATCACAACATGCCCTGCAAAAACAAGTTAGACGTCCTCTACTTTGTTGTTGCAAGTTTTACGCGGCTGCTACGGGCTTAAGCAAGAACTCATCTCACCTACGCATGAAAACCACAACGATAGTTTGTCAAATAGACTCCGTTTTAACCTTCTCAAGGACCGGGCGTAGCCACACTTGGTTCAACTAAAGTTGGAGAGACAGTCGCCCTCAAGCCATCTATGTGCAAAGCACGTCGAGGGAACCGGTCTCGTGTAAGCGTACGTGTAAGGTTGGTCCGGGTCGTCTCGTCCAACAATACCGCCGAACCAAAGTATGACATGCTGGTAGGCAGTATGACTTGTATCGCCCACAACTCACTTGTGTTCTACTCGTGCAAATAACATCAAACCATAAAACCAGGCTCGGATGCCACTGTTGGGGAACGTAGTAATTTCAAAAAAATTCCTACGCACACGCAAGATCATGGTGATGCATAGCAACGAGAGGAGAGTATGATCTACGTACCCTTGTAGATCGCAACGGAAGCGTTGACACAACGTAGAGGAAGTAGTCATACGTCTTCTTCCCGATCCGACCGATCCAAGCACCGTTACTCCGGCACCTCCGAGTTCTTAGCACACGTACAGCTCGATGACGATCCCCGGGCTCCGATCAAGCAAAGCTTCGGGGAGGAGTTCCGTCAGCACGACGGCGTGGTGACGATCTTGATGTACTACCGACACA
>NW_025268325.1:0-1457 GCF_018294505.1 Triticum aestivum | reverse complement strand
ATCCCTCTAAGAGTGAAGATTTTCCTTTGGTTTCTTAACAGAGGAGTCATCCTAACTAGAGACAATCTGGCACGACGAAACTGGCATGGTTCCAAGACATGTGTCTTTTGCCAACATGACGAGTATATTAAACACTTATTTTTTGAGTGCAAGATCGCTCGGGCAGTTTGGGCCATAGTTCAAGTAGCTTCGAATCTATACCCACCACGTAGTGCACGGAACATGTTTGGCAACTGGTTGCGGGGTATTGATAAACAATTTTCTGCACATATTCTTGTGGGAGCGGCGGCCTTATGTTGGGCACTGTGGCTTACCAGGAATGATGTGATTTTTAATAACAAATGTGTCTCATCTCCTATGCAGGTTATTTATGTGTGTACACGATGGCTCCGTACTTGGTCTATCCTGCAGAGGCCGGAGGACAGAGACCTTTTTATGATGGCGTCTACACGGCTGGAGCGTACGGCCAGGGAGGTTTTCTACCCCCATGGATGGCGGTGTGACCTACGGATAGGATCTGCCAGTCCTTAGGCTGGATTTTTTTCTTTTTTTTTGATTAGCATTGTATCGAGTTATTTTTTGCTTTTAGGATACTCTGGACTTTTTTGGTTGTGTGCATCTAGCTATGTAGAGGCCGGGCTTTCTTTCGATGCGATTGTATCACCTCGATATATCTATTCAATGAAATGTCCTTTATTGAAAAAAATAAAAATAGACTCAGGCGATGCAGTTAGCAAGAAGACGATTTTGCCTAGCAGCGCTGCCCACAAGCGGCCTAATTTTTGTCTAAACTGCAAGTTTTTTTTTTCATGAAGCGTTCTGGCCAGGAACTACTCCTCAAACCCTCTTAACCGTCTTCACCGGTTTGCCAGCAAAGCTCAAGTGCATCAGTCCTTCATGTATCCACCATCTCCCGGCATCCAACCCGTCACCATACAGCGTCAGATTCTCGAATGACTAGCCTCTCATATACGGCACTCCAGCCATACATCATGTCCATCATTGGGGGAGCGGGACAGGCCGCATATGGCAGCAGATGAGCAGACTGCTCGACGGCCGGCAAGCGAGTGGCGGATCATGGAAGAGCAAACTTTGGCAGTCTGGCGAGGTTCAGAAATTTGGAGCGTGATCGACTGGTGCCCTCGGAAGCCTCAATTCCCCACGCACTCACATAGATCTTCATGGATTCTTGCATGCTGATGTGGGACAGCAGCCAGCGATTGGAGTTGTTGTTACGGACAAAGCACTCTCTATCAGCTCACAAATTCGGTAAACGCCAAATGTGCCTTTCATATTGGTTTGCTCTAATATCTCAGAATCAAAAGAGTGGGGACTATAAACTGTTCACACATCCAACAAAGGACCTCCATTGTATGCATTGTGTCGTCCTGGAAAAACTCTTGCGTGCATATATATATAGTGTCGATTCCCTTACTGCCAAAGAGCTCCTCGGGTCA
>NW_025268324.1:0-1457 GCF_018294505.1 Triticum aestivum | reverse complement strand
CAATGCATGGTAGTAGCTGATTCTTAAATCACACATACAGATCTCAGTGCTTAAGGTCGGCTTCAATGAAACAACCCACCATGTACTCCTACATGGCCTCTCATCGATACCTTTACCAAATCGTGTTCACCACGCCACTCTCATTACCGACATAATCATTTCACTCTAGTCCATCACCCAGATGAACCAGACCTGACACGACTCTAAGCATAGCAGGCATAGCAAGGTAGGAACAACACATACATATGGCTCAATCAACTCCTACACATGCTAGTGGGTTTCATCTAGTTACTGTGGCAATGACAGGTCATGCAGAGGAAATGGGTTCAACTACCGTAGCACACAGCAGTTTGAATCGCGTTGTCTTAATGCAGTAAAATAGAGCAGGAGCGAGAACATGGGATTGTATCGATATGATCAAATGGTTGGTTGCTTGCCTGATGGTTCGTTGCACGGATACGGTTCTTCGTTAGGGTAATCACGGTACTCCTCGGGAACAGATCCTGTCGCAAAGGATAACGATACACAGGCATTACCAAACAATGTGCAACAATATGATGCATGCATGAAACATGGCAATATGAGTGTGTTGGGCTAATGCAACTAAAGCCAGATGTGTTTGAGCAAATTTGAATCAAAGACTCAAATTCCAATTCAAATATGGCCTTTTAAAGTGCCTTTTCTTGTTCTGATTGAAACATCAAGTTAACTTGTTTGATCATGCATGAAAATAGTACAGATGGATAGATTGGATTTTTCTGATCATTTTTCATATATTATTTGTCCAATTTGTAGTTACAGAATAAAAGTTATGAATTTTTGAAGTTTAAATAATATTCTGGAATTTCCTGATTTAAATTAAATCCAGAAATATCATTTACTGCGTCAGCCTGACATCATAGTGACATCAGCAGGTCAACAGGGCTGGCTCGGGTCAAACCTGACGTGTGGGGTCCACACGTCAGTGTCACAGGGGCTAATCCCGCGTTGACCCCGGGCTGGTTAGCTTTGACTAACCCCTGGGGCCCACTTGTCAGCGTCTGTGGGTGGTTGGTTAGTGGTTAATTAACTAGGCCACGTCAGCTCGCCGGAGTTCTGGCCGGCGGCGACCAACAGTGCGGCGGCGATAGTGGTTTTGGACGTTTCGGCCACCAAATGGAACGTGGCGACCACCGGAGTGAAGCTGAGGACGACCCGCGGCTCTTGGTGGAGTCCGTTGGGGTCGGGGTGGCCGGAGTCGACGGCGGCGAGCTCAGCTGCGGCCGCCGGGGTTCGGTCGTGCACGGGAGTGGTGCTGGAGCTCGAAGTCGAGCAAAGTGAGGCGCTAGGGATGCTCTACTGGGTTCTGTGAACGCGTTGGACTCGCCGGGGTGACCAAATGGTCACCGGAGCTGCGTCGACGGCGAGCTCGGCGACGGCGGAGGTTCGGCCGAGGTGGGGATGCAGCTACGGTGAGG
>NW_025268323.1:0-1457 GCF_018294505.1 Triticum aestivum | reverse complement strand
GAACGGCGGCGGCGGGTGGGTTCGGTGGCTGCGTGCGAGAGAGAGAACAAAGGAGGGGGATGAGCTCGAGGGAGTGAGCGAGAGGGACCAGGGGGCTGCGTGGCGATGCTAGAAGGGCCGTGGCGTCGCGGTGGAAGCAGGAGGTGGCCGGGGAAGCAGGAGGTGGCCGAGGCAGCGTCGGCGCCCGTCGGCCATGCGCGCTGCCTACTGGGGCGGGGAAGACGACAGGAGGAGGTGGGCTGGGCCGCGCTGGGCCGGTCCTGTTGGCCACCAGGTGGGCTGCGAGGTGAGCGCCAGGTAAGTGCTCTGTTTTATTTTCTGTTTGTTTTATTTTTTTAAATTTGTTTTGCCACTGTTTTGAATTTAAAATAATTCAAACAATGCCAAAAATTCCTCTGAATATTTTTATTTTGCTAGATGGACTTTTCCAAAAGCTCATAAAATATTTGAGGGGTATTTGAAATTATATTCTAATTATATGAGTATAATTCAAATTCAAATAGCTAATGATTTAAATTCAAAGTCCCAAGATTAAGTCCTTAAAAATGTTCAATATTTTGGTTGGGACCAGAACCCTTGCCAAAAATTATCAAACATTTAAGAAGAGCATTTTGGAACAATGAATGAGATTTTAGGGTTTTTGCCCTTCTTTTATTTAAGTTTTTGAGGCTTCCAAATTTCCTCAGTTCAAGTTTCAAAAATTTAAACATGATGCAAACACTAGGCAGCACCAGAATCTAGGGATGTGACAACTCACCCCCACTAAACAAGAATCTCGTCTCGAGATTCAAGCGTAGGGTAAGATGAAGGGGAAACGCAAACTAGTATAATCTTCACGATCCAGGTTGCACTTCAAATGAACGTTGATTCAATCACCATCTTTGTCTTGTCGTCTTGCTCTGAGAACTCCAGCCAACACGACCACGAGAGGAGAAGGAGACTCTAGAAGGATCGATCTTCTCGAAGATCGAACAACTTAGGATCAACTCGCAGAATGAGGCATAGTAACACCACCCGAGCTGAGACACAAAACACACATCTAGAGGGATGGAGTGGAACAAATGACGAGGGTTCACTAGGTAGACAACAATTCCACGTTTAAAAGGGTGGTGAACGGTTGTCAACGTAGCGAGGAGTTGAGTTTCCATGACGCCACAGCGGGACATCCTGGAGGAGGGTGATTCGTAGATTATTACCTTAAGTGGCAAAAAGAATTACCTTTAATTCAGAGATCATTGAAACTCTTTATACCAACCTAGGGCAAATTACGAACGATCGTTTGATAGAGTTCAGGAGAACGACACACTCGGCTAGAATGGATAATGTGGATTACCTTGTTGAAAACAACACAAGGCATGATTTTAGTAACTGGGAAGAAGCTCAACAGTAGAGAGTGAGTCCACTGTTTGAGAAGTTATAACCTAACCGAGGAAGTTGAGAGCAAACCCAGTTAGTGC
>NW_025268322.1:0-1457 GCF_018294505.1 Triticum aestivum | reverse complement strand
GGCGAAGGCCATGACAGGCCGAACTCAGCGGTTCAACCGCCCTCGGGCACGTAAACATTTTTATACTTCCTTCGCAGGTTCACCTTTGCACTGACCAAGACGGACTACACGGAGGCAGCTTGAACGCGTTAGGGAATCCTTAGACATTCCCTGCAGTGACCGTCCGGCTATATTACGGATCCACACTCAACCTCTTCCCCCTGGTCACAACAGGTTCTGCTATCACAACCTCTTTTTTTATCACATTACTTGTACCCATACGCATAGACGTATCATTCAAATACAACATGTGGATTTATATGACTTTTACCTGCTGGTTATTTCTTATCGAAATCATTTTGTCACGTGGCATCCGTACACAGCGATATGCCTTAAATATGCCAGGGGCTACATTTTTTCCCGTAACATGGCAATAAAAGTCCGAACACCTTCATGGAAGTTCAGCACCCCAAACCTATAGCATTATATGCATCAGCTCCGAATCATGTCTTGGGTCAATAGTTGGGTTTGCCCGGCTCCCATGTTTTGGTACCTTACGTTCCGCCATATCGGCTAAGGTAGCACTGGGAGAACTACTGCGATTGTGTCCCGGTTCTTCCGGATGAGCACCTCAGTAGAGATAGCCGAAAACTGATTGTCATGATACGGCGAGAGCTGGTCAGCTGTTCGAGCAGTTACCAAATCTTTAAGGATTTCTCCCGCATAATGCCATAAACAATGCAGCGTGCAATGGATCGGTTTTTCTCCGATCAGGCGCTTATTGAGCCCCTAGTACGGTCTTTCGAACACAAGGGGTTGCGCCGACCATACTAAAGCTCCTATGGCTAAGTGAGAGTGATAAAGCCCTATAGTCTGATTGCCCGATTCGTTGTGCTGAGCACCACCTTTGAAGGACCCAAAACTGGGATAAAGAGTGCTCAGGTTTATCCCGAACACCCCCGTACTTCTTACGTGGGGGCAGAAGCCGACAACTGGCCCACTCTCAGGTTTAACATAAAAACGGCCGCATAGGAGGGTAAACTTTTATATAACAGGCGACATATAAACGACCTTGTTCAAACATTACAAAGGACAACATGATTGGCATTCATGGAAATATAATGTCCTTGGTGCATAGCTCCACTGCAAGGTAGGATCCTTTCAGGACACTCTTATAATATAATTCGGGCTTGCGGTGCTCCTTCCCCTCTGGCGGTCCTCTAGTCACCAGCTTTTCAGCATCCATCTTCCCCCAGTGCACCTTTGCGCGGGCGAAGGCCATTCGCGCTCCTTCTATACAGACCGACCGCTTGATGACGTCAAGTCGAGGGCAAGCGCTTACAAGCCGCCTCACGAGCCCGAAGTAGCTGCTTGGAATCGGCTCGGCAGGCCATAGCCGGATAACCATATCTTTCATGGCTAGTTCCGTCGCCTTATGCAGTTCGATCAGCTGTTTTAGTTGATCGGCAAAAGGCACC
>NW_025268321.1:0-1457 GCF_018294505.1 Triticum aestivum | reverse complement strand
GGCGAAGGCCATGACAGGCCGAACTCAGCGGTTCAACCGCCCTCGGGCACGTAAACATTTTTATACTTCCTTCGCAGGTTCACCTTTGCACTGACCAAGACGGACTACACGGAGGCAGCTTGAACGCGTTAGGGAATCCTTAGACATTCCCTGCAGTGACCGTCCGGCTATATTACGGATCCACACTCAACCTCTTCCCCCTGGTCACAACAGGTTCTGCTATCACAACCTCTTTTTTTATCACATTACTTGTACCCATACGCATAGACGTATCATTCAAATACAACATGTGGATTTATATGACTTTTACCTGCTGGTTATTTCTTATCGAAATCATTTTGTCACGTGGCATCCGTACACAGCGATATGCCTTAAATATGCCAGGGGCTACATTTTTTCCCGTAACATGGCAATAAAAGTCCGAACACCTTCATGGAAGTTCAGCACCCCAAACCTATAGCATTATATGCATCAGCTCCGAATCATGTCTTGGGTCAATAGTTGGGTTTGCCCGGCTCCCATGTTTTGGTACCTTACGTTCCGCCATATCGGCTAAGGTAGCACTGGGAGAACTACTGCGATTGTGTCCCGGTTCTTCCGGATGAGCACCTCAGTAGAGATAGCCGAAAACTGACTGTCATGATACGGCGAGAGCTGGTCAGCTGTTCGAGCAGTTACCAAATCTTTAAGGATTTCTCCCGCATAATGCCATAAACAATGCAGCGTGCGATGGATCGGTTTTTCTCCGATCAGGCGCTTATTGAGCCCCTAGTACGGTCTTTCGAACACAAGGGGTTGCGCCGACCATACTAAAGCTCCTATGGCTAAGTGAGAGTGATAAAGCCCTATAGTCTGATTGCCCGATTCGTTGTGCTGAGCACCACCTTTGAAGGACCCAAAACTGGGATAAAGAGTGCTCAGGTTTATCCCGAACACCCCCGTACTTCTTACGTGGGGGCAGAAGCCGACAACTGGCCCACTCTCAGGTTTAACATAAAAACGGCCGCATAGGAGGGTAAACTTTTATATAACAGGCGACATATAAACGACCTTGTTCAAACATTACAAAGGACAACATGATTGGCATTCATGGAAATATAATGTCCTTGGTGCATAGCTCCACTGCAAGGTAGGATCCTTTCAGGACACTCTTATAATATAATTCGGGCTTGCGGTGCTCCTTCCCCTCTGGCGGTCCTCTAGTCACCAGCTTTTCAGCATCCATCTTCCCCCAGTGCACCTTTGCGCGGGCGAAGGCCATTCGCGCTCCTTCTATACAGACCGACCGCTTGATGACGTCAAGTCGAGGGCAAGCGCTTACAAGCCGCCTCACGAGCCCGAAGTAGCTGCTTGGAATCGGCTCGGCAGGCCATAGCCGGATAACCATATCTTTCATGGCTAGTTCCGTCGCCTTATGCAGTTCGATCAGCTGTTTTAGTTGATCGGCAAAAGGCACC
>NW_025268320.1:0-1457 GCF_018294505.1 Triticum aestivum | reverse complement strand
GGTTACCAGAGGAAATTTTAGTTCCCATTCGGTGTCCATGAGTACCCTATCGAGTTTCTCGTATGTCGGCATAAATCGGTTATTAGCCCAGGTGAAGTGCCGCCCCGACATACTGGCCTCCCGAAGATTCAAACTGTCTATCACAGCATTGAATATGAAAGGCCAATGAGTTTCGAAGCGGTCATTATTTTTCTCTTGCTGGTACCTAAGGATATTAAAGTCCCCTCCAATAAGCATTGGATATGGGTTATCCTTAGCCAGGTTCATCAATTCACGAAGGAAGGCCGATTTATGCTCATCTTGGGCAGCCCCATAGACTGCGACCAGGCTCCATGTAAAATTATCAGCTCTATTTCGTAAGTGAAATTTCATATGAAATTCACCAGTCGAAAAAGCCAACAAGTCCATGGTGGTGGTCTGTATCCCAAGAAGGATTCCTCCAGACCTTCCACGAGCTGGCAGGCTATGCCACGTGTAGTCGAAACCACCTGATAGGTGATCAAGGACATGTGGGCGGAAGTCACATTTACCAGCCTCCAAAATTGCCACAAAATCCAACCCATGTTCGCGCACACAATCACCGACGTGTTTATGTTTAGCCAAGTCTGAGAGACCTCTGCTATTGCAAAACATGCCTCTCATGTGGAAACTCGGGTCGGTGTTGAACATTTCGCCTTCTTGGGCTGTTTTTGTTTCTTTTTAGAGGAATGCGATTTAGATTTTCGCGAAGACGCTGTGAAGTCACAGAACATGGACCCATGTCTTGCGTCATCCAAACCAACCTCGGTAACCTCACCAACCAAGTGGGAGACAAGCGGACCATCATATTTGGCATCCGCTTCATCCTCATCCTTGGTTTCGGGGTTAGGTAGGGCACTATTACACTTTGGAGAAACCTTTAAACGGTCAATCTCCATATTTTTAAGTGCTCCAACCGAAAGATTAATTTCATTATCATTCTTTCCCATGGATATACCAAATTTTTAAGGCTACAGGAAATACGAGTATCCGAAAATGAAAGAAAAGATTTAGCGGGCGAGGTACCTGGCGTGGAGTCCAAATTCCTCGAGGCTTGTCGTCGCATTGCCTTAACTAGTGAATGTTCATCTATCGAAGAGGAACCATCTGCGCAGACGGCGTGACAGTTACTACGCCGAAGCGGCGAAGCCAGCCCTCCAGACATAGTACCCATCACTACCAGAATTTAGGCAGATGCCGACGGCCATATCTATGCCGACGGCTTCCGTCGGCATATATGGGCATACCCCGACGGCCCTACTAAAGCCGTCGGCGTAGAAAGGCCGTCGGCGTATAACCATCTATGCCGACGGGGGCCGTCGGCATAGATAAGCCATCGGCGATTCTCCGAGTGTACCGATGGGGGCCGTCGGCATAGAGCAGGCTGTTGGCATATCACGTGGGCCCGTCTACCCGGGCGGCGACGGCAGTTTGACGGC
>NW_025268319.1:0-1457 GCF_018294505.1 Triticum aestivum | reverse complement strand
CGGAAGCCCTGGATGCTGCCAGCTTCGCCGTTCCCCTCCTCGGCCACCGCGGATCGCCGCCGTCAAATCCGCCCCCGTCCGGCCTCCCTCAAGCTCGCCGTCCACCTCTACAGGGTCTACGTGAGCTCTCCGTCCGTTTCCCCCTCTCTGTTTCGTCGTTCGCGCGCCGTAGCTAGGTTATCCACCGCGGCCGAGAGCTTCTCGCCGCCGGCCATGGCGTGGCCGTGGCCACAGCCACCGCAGCTCCCTCCCGAGCCCACCGTCGTGCTCACCGCAACCCCAGGAGGCCGCAGCGCCCTTCCGTTTCCCCTCTTGTGCACCGTAGCGCCGTTCCCGCCAACGCCCGAGGTCCGGCAGCCGCTGAGCTCGACGCCGACGAGGATTACGGCCGCCCTAGCTTCTCCCGTTTGCCCTGTTAGATGCGCGCGAGCCTGGGCATTCCGTAGATGCCCTCCACCGGCCATTTGGTCGCCAGAGCAAGAAACCCGAAGGCCTCCGCCGCCTCGGCCTCGCCGGCGACTCAACGCCGGCGGGATTGAGTCGTTTGACCAGGGGTTTGACCTCCCCTGGGTCTATGACAGGTGGGCCCCCGCCATCAGGTGATTAGTTTAAGCTAATCACCACCTAATCTAACCCCCTGACACTGACATGTGGGCCCTAGTGCCCCTAATCTTTAATTAAACTAAACTAACCCCCCCCTGTCTAACCTGTGTCACTGACGTGTGGCCCCCACATGTCAGGTTTGACTAGCAGCAGCGTCTGTTGACCTGCTGACGTCACGGTGACGCACTGCTGACGCAGTAAATGTTTTCTGGAATTTAAATAATTCTTAAATGATTTATTATTTTTAGAAAATGTCCTAAACTTCTAAAAATCATAGAAATTCAACCGTAACTCCAAATGAAATAATTTATATATGAAAAATTATCAGAAAAATTCAAGGAATCCATCTGTACCACTTTCATGCATGTTAGAACAACTTATAGCTGCTGTTTAGCACAAATCAATTAAATGGCATTTGAATAATCACATATGGAGTTTGAATTTGAATCTTGTATTCAAACCAACTTCATTTAATCTGTTGCTAGTTGCATTAGCCCAAAACACATTCATTTTGCCATGTCATGATCATGCATTATATTGTGCATTGCATTGATTGTGTTCCCTTCTGTGTTGCCGGTATTTGTCCCCTCTCGATAGACGTGATACCGATGATGTGATCGTTGACACTGATGAAGACTCAATGTTATCTTCAGAAGTGCCAGGCAAGCAAAACCCCCTTGTTCATTCCGATAAAATCCCACTCTCTCGCTCCTGCTCTCTTTTACTGCATTAGGACAACACCGATTCATCTGTTACTTGCTGCGGTAGCTGAACCCCTTTATCCTTTGCATGACCTGTCATTGCCACAGTAAATAGATGAAACCCACTAGCATGAGTAGGAGTTGTTTGAGCCC
>NW_025268318.1:0-1457 GCF_018294505.1 Triticum aestivum | reverse complement strand
GTTAAAAGTGGGACTAACCCTAAAATCTGCAGGCAGCTCAAGTTTATATGCATTATCATTTATTTTCTCTAACACCTTAAAGGGACCATCAGCACGTGGCATTAGCTTTGATTTGCGCAAATCCAGAAATCTATCCTTCCGCAAATGTAACCAAACAAGATCTCCAGGTGCAAACACAACATGTTTTCTACCCTTATCTCCAGCAAGTTTATATTTAGCATTCATACGCTCAATGTTTTCCTTAGTTAACTCATGCATTTTTAAAATCAATTCAGCACGTTGTTTAGCATCAAAATTAACCTTCTCCGAAGATGGAAGAGGCAACAAATCAATAGGTGCACGAGGTAGGAAACCATACACAACTTCAAAAGGGCACATCTTAGTAGTAGAATGCAATGAACGATTATACGCAAATTCAATATGAGGCAAGCATTCCTCCCACATTTTCTTATTATTCTTCAAAACAGCCCTAAGCATAGTAGACAACGTTCTATTGACTACTTCAGTTTGTCCATCAGTTTGGGGTGACAAGTAGTACTAAAAAGCAGTTTAGTCCCCAACTTAGCCCATAAACATCTCCAAAAGTGGCTAAGAAATTTAGTATCACGATCTGAAACAATAGTATTTGGCACACCATGCAAGCGAATAATTTCACGAAAGAACAAATCAGCAACATTAACAGCATCATCGCTTTTATGACATGGTATAAAGTGTGCCATTTTCGAGAATCTATCCACGACAACAAATATGCTATCCCTCCCCTTCTTTGATCGAGGTAAACCTAAATGAAAGTCCATAGATATATCCTCCCAAGGAACACTAGGTACAGGCAAAGGCATATATAAACCATGAGGATTGAGTCGTGACTTAGCTTTTTGACATGTAGTGCAGCGAGCAATAAAACGCTCAACATCCCGTCTCATCTTTGGCCAAAAGAAATGTGTAGCAAGTACGTCCTCCGTCTTCTTCACGCCAAAGTGTCCCATTAATCCTCCTCCATGCGCCTCCTGTAACAACAAAAGACGAACGGAGCTAGCTGGAATGCATAGCTTGTTAGCACGAAACACAAATCCATCGTTAACGACGAACTTGTTCCACATTCTTCCTTCTTTACAATTCTGCATTACATCTTTAAAATCAGCATCATGCACATATTGATCTTTGATGGTCTCCAAACCAAATATTTTGAAGTCAAGTTGTGAAAGCATAGTATAGCGGCGAGACAATGCATCAGCAATAACATTTTCTTTTCCCTTCTTGTGTTTAATGACATAAGGAAAAGTCTCAGTGAATTCAACCCATTTAGCATGTCTACGATTCAGTTTAGCTTGACTTTTAATATGTTTCAAAGATTCATGATCAGAATGTATAACAAATTCTTTGGGCCATAAATAATGTTGCCATGTTTCTAAAGTCCGAACAAGAGCATATAATTCTTTATCATAAGTAGAATAATT
>NW_025268317.1:0-1457 GCF_018294505.1 Triticum aestivum | reverse complement strand
CCGTCTTATTACTGACAACTTTATTTCTGCCTATGAGTGTCTGCATTATATGAAGACCAGGAAAGTGAAGGGAAATAAATTTTGTGCTTTGAAACTAGATATGATGAAGGCGTATGATAGGTTGGAGTGGTCATATTTGAGAGCTGTCATGCTGAAACTAGGGATCAGTACCCGCTTTACCGACACCGTTATGAGGTGTGTAACTTCTGTGTCGTTCTCAGTCATGTTTAATGGTGGGCGTTTGGATGAGTTCCGACCAACACGAGGTATTCGACAGGGTGATCCGATTTCTCCCTATTTATTTTTGCTGGCTGCGGAGGGACTCTCTTGTCTGCTCAAGACCTCTAACCCAGCTGAGAGCATTCATGGGATCACTGTCGCCCCAGGTGCACCGCAAGTTAACCATCTACTTTTTGCGGATGACAGTCTCTTATTTTTTGATGCCACTCCGGAGATGGCTATGAGGGTTGAATCTATTTTACAAAAATATTGTGCAGCGTCGGGTCAGCGTATAAACAAGGACAAATCCTCAATTTTTTTCAGCAAGGGATGCTCTGACATGATGAAGCAGGAGATCAAACAAACGTTGGATGTCCAGAATGAGAAGCTTTCAGGAAAGTACTTGGGCATGCCTTCTGATGTGGGCAGAACGAAGGAGGGCTCATTTAAGTATCTCAAGGATAGAATCTGGAAACAAGTTCAAGGATGGATGGAGAAAGCACTGTCTGTAGGTGGGAAGGAGGTTCTCATAAAATCTGTCGCTCAGGCAATTCCAACCTACTCTATGGCATGCTTCAAGCTTCCACGAGGGCTCTGTCAACATATTAATGGTCTGTTACGGAAATTCTGGTGGGGATCAAAGAAAGGAGAAAGAAGGACAGCATGGGTATCTTGGGATGTAATGTCACAACCTAAGTATATGGGAGGCATGGGATTCCGTGATATAGAGCTTTTTAACTTAGCGTTGTTGGCACGTCAAGCATGGCGTCTCCTACAAGAACCACTTTCCCTAAGTGCTCGGATCCTCAAGGCTGTGTATTACCCAGCGTGCTCGGTACTAGATGCTGAACTTGGTAAAAATCCATCGCAAGTGTGGCGATCTATAGTAGAAGGGAGAGACACCCTGAAACTCGGGCTTATCAAAAGGATTGGAACAGGAGATGGTACCCATATATGGCATGATAATTGGATCCCTCGCGATTTCAAATTGCGCCCGGTGTGTCCAAAGGCGCCTAACCCCCCACAGATGGTTTCGGAATTAATTGATCATGCCTCGGCTTCGTGGGACATTCAGTTACTTGAGGAGCATTTTTATGACATGGACAAGGCAGAAATCCTAAACATCCCTCTTAGCTCTAAGGTACAAGCAGACTTCTGGTCTTGGCACTATGATAAGAGGGGCCTTTTTAGTGTACGTTCGGCTTACAGGCTCCTGGCAGCCACAAAGGAGCAGCGGA
>NW_025268316.1:0-1457 GCF_018294505.1 Triticum aestivum | reverse complement strand
GCCCCACCTCGCCTCCTCTCGCTTCGTGCCGCCCGCACCGCCATAGCCGCCGCTCGCCGCTGCCGCGCCGCCTAGCTCGCGCCGCCGTTCCCCGCGCCTCGCCCTGCCCGCGCACCGCCGTCGCCGATCTGCCGCTGCCGCCGAAAACCGCCGTTGACGGTTTTTCGAAGAAAACCACCCCGACCGGTATAAACCGCCGAACACCCATCCCGGTTCTTTTTGTTTTTAGTCTCGGTTTAGATCGGTTCAATCTTTTTAGGTTAAGTTTCTTTAGCGAACGTTCGCTGCTTATCTCTCCGCAACGAACGAATCCGTTCATTAGGTTTTCGTAGTGAACATTCGTTTGGTAGGATTTTTTCTTTTATTTTAGTTTTCCACCAGGGACTCGTTTGTTAATATTTTTATTTACAGATTGGCCCCTATTTTTCAAACAACCACATCTTTTTGCTCGTTAGTCCAAATCCAACAAAACCAATGCCCACTTCTTCATTATGATCCCCTCTACCCAGTTAATCAACTTAAACATGTTTTTGAAAGTTTAAAATTTGATTAGACCAGTTTTGAATTCAAACTTCGTTTGATCGTAACTTGAGTTTCGTAACTCCGTTTGAGTTGATTCTTTTTGCAAATCGAAGCTCTTGACCTAAACTTTCTGATAAGGCCAAATTCACATAATTTTGGTACTGTTAGAAATTGTTTTATGTTGCAAGAGTTATTTGCTTGGTATTGATGTTTTCTGAATTGTCTTCCTCGTTCTTTCCGATCTTTTGAGTGATTGCTTATGTGTGGTTACTGTTGATTGCTTACGATAGATTGACCGGAGTGTGAAGAGTAGACCTATCAAGAGTTATGAGTGTGAATCATCTTCATCAACATTGCAGGCAAGTTCACACTTTGATCATACCTCTTTACTACCCAGTTTTTATTGCATTAGATCAATCCTCAAACAATTGCATGATTAGGATCTGATTAATATGTGGGATTTGGTAAGTAGATGAGGTAGTACCTATTACCTGTTTTATTATCAAACACTTGGGAGTTACTTCTACGTTTGCTCATTATGACATGCTATGCTAGTAGACATGGATTCGGTGAGTGTATCCATGACAGATGTGAGATTGTTAATTAATGGTTTACTTAAGGTGGCAACTTTAACACACATCTGGGTGGATTGAGGCACCTGGGTATTCCAGCGATTGCCTGTTTTTCTTTATGGACCGCCACCTAGACTCAAAGGGATCATGAGATTATTCATACTAGAAACTTCTGTGTGCAGCCAGAAGCTACTACGGGCTCTAGCATAGTTGACTAAGTCGTGCGTACTCTTACAGTGGTAGACTAGCAGATGTAGGGGATGTAGGTTGGCACTGTCTACCCGATCGTAAGGTGCTAGCGCTTCTGAAAGACTATGTGTCGGTCATCCGGTTCTCAAAAACCATGTAGTGCGAGAACTCCAA
>NW_025268315.1:0-1457 GCF_018294505.1 Triticum aestivum | reverse complement strand
CTGTCACGGACTCGGACGTGGGTCGAGCCCACGTCTCTCCACGCGGCTGCGCCTATAAGTATGCGGTGTCTCCTAACCCTAGCCGCCACGAACAGATCACATCTGCTCACGCGCACGCCCACCGTCGTTCCTTTGCTGCTGCTGCCGCCGGTGACTCCATCCCGTCCGCCACGTACACGGTCGACGGGAGAGCAGGTCTCCGAAACCACGCCCTTCTGGTTCCTGTACGGGGTGAGGGGCGAATAGGTTTTTGGGCAGCGATTACGCGACTGCTCGCTTCCGATCGTCTACTTCCTCTACGTCCGCGTCGCCTTCGTCATCACCATGTCCACCGACGCCGACCGTGCCGCCGCCGAGAAAGCTGAAGCCGACAAGAAGGTCGCCGAGGACGCCGCTGCTGCCACCAAAGCCGCGGCCTCTGCGTGGCCTACTGGAGGGTATAACTCGTCTATCCCGCTCCTGATTATTTTCATATTAGCAGTACTAGCAGTATGTGTAGATTTGTCTACTGTTTGCTTAGTATGTGCATGTTTAGATCAGAGTCAGTACGTCATCAACTTAGTCAATGCCATGCTAGTGATTTACTCATGGATTAATTTAATCGAGAAATTGCCTATTTACTCAACAATCCAAAAACCTATTATGTGTAGGAATTTCTCGGCAAGTGGCTTTGCCGCTGCACTGAAACCGGATAAGTTTACCGGTACATACTTCAAGCGTTGGCAGACTAAGACCACGTTATGGCTCACGGCTATGAACGTGTTCTGGGTCACCGGTGTCTCCACGGGAACGATTGCTCCTGAACAGGAGAAGGCGTTCAAGGAGGCTACCGTTGTGTTTCTCGGAGCAGTTCTTAGCGTGATCGGAGATAAACTGGTCGACGCATATTTACATGTGCATGTCGCCAAGGACTTGTGGGAGGCGCTAGAATCTAAATTCGGGGCCGCCGATGCAGGGAGCGAGATGTATATTGTAGAGCAGTTCCACGATTACAAGATGGTTGAAAACCGTCCTGTATTGGAGCAGGCTCATGAGATAATATGCATTGTTAAGGAACTTGAGCTTCTCAAGTGCGAGTTACCGGGCAAGTTTGTCGCGGGCTGCATAATCGCTAAGCTCCCTAATTCCTGGAGGAACTTTGCCACCACTCTGAAACATCAGAGGCGTGAATTCTCTGTGGAGGATGTCATTGGCCATCTGAGTGTTGAGCAGAATTCGAGGGCAAAAGACTCGCACGGAAAAGGGGCCGAAGGGACTTCTGTTGCCAACATGGTGAACCAGAAGAACTTCAACTCCCACAAGCCCAAGGGAAAGAACGGTGTCCAACACAATACCGACTTTAAGAAGAAGGGTAAGAAGACCTTCAAGAAGAACAAGAAGGACGAGGGCTGCTTTACTTGTGGTTCGGTTGAACATTGGGCCAACAAGTGCCCAAACAAGTACAAGAAGTCAGGACA
>NW_025268314.1:0-1457 GCF_018294505.1 Triticum aestivum | reverse complement strand
GGCATGGCTCTGGAGAGGTGGAGGGGTGATGCCTGGTCGAGATCGAGCTCGAGGCCCCCTTTTATAGCCGGCCCAAGGCGGTGCCCGAGGACGGGATAACTCCAGCGATGCTTACGACGATGCAGAGGTTGAACGGGCAATTTAGGTGCTTGGGCAGCTTCGTGATGATCCACTGCCTCCACTCAAGCGCTAACCATGGATTGAATTAGACATGCTCCGTGGATTGGACGGAACGGCGCTTCGCGGGCCCGGCGGCGGCAGAGAGCACGCCCTGTGCTTGCCAGGCCACGGCGACGGTGCCGCAGCGTGCATAGAGAAGGGGGTGGACACGCGGAGGCCTCTGGTGGTTTGGGCAGTGCCGGACGGTGCCGAAAGGCAGGGCCGGCCTCTGTTGGCCGCCACGGGTGGCTCTGCCACCGCAGAAGACGCCGGAGCTGGCGAGCCACGTCGCCACCGACGCCCGCGCCCGGCCAAGCGACCTTGCGGCGCTCTGGATAAGGAGGAGGAGCAGGGAGCAAGATGCCAACGCGTGCACTAGCGAGATGGACGCCGCGGTTCTGAAGAAACGACACTGTCGTCTGAACTATAGTCTGGATTTTCTCAATTTGATAGAAACAGTGCACGCCAGGTGTTTGATGAATGTTTTTGGCATGTGAGAAATCTTTCTGGAGCTGATCTTCGGTGAGGTGACCTCTCAGTGCATCTAGGGGCTGCCTGATTTTCCTCAGATTTTTAGGAAAAGAGAAAGTATGAATTTCACCAAAAATGACAAATCTGGTCCAAACTTGCAGTGGGCAAATTTTGAAATTTTTGAACTGAGGACAAATGGATGTTGATGGATCTAGGTTGGAGGTACTAAGGACTAGTTAGAGGAGTTTGTTTGGAGTTAAAACTCAAAAGGAAACTTGTAGTTCCTTTGTAAGTCACCTAGGTCCAAAATAATTGACAGAAATAGTTTTGAGGGTAAAATAAATAGAAAAAAATCAAAAGTGGTTTGAAATTTGCTGGAGGTGGGAGTCTTGACTAGATCCAAGGCAGGGATGGGTTTTGGAAGGCAATGTCAATATGTGACATAGCAAAAGAGGAAATTTTTTGAATGGGAAGAGAATAAACCCAAAATCCCTAGGGTTCCTTTTTAATAGAAGGGATTTCAAAAATAAATTTGTGTAGAGTCAAGACAAAATGAAAGGCTCTCAAGACCAAAAATCAAGGTTGAGAAGAGCACCAAAAATATTTGTCATAAAAGTTTTGAGAATGAGAGGTTTTAAGAAAAAATTTAAAACAACCTCCTTCAAATCAAATAAAGATTTTGATAAAAACCAAATCAAAATTTTTGGAGTGTCACAAGTGGCCCCCCCAACTTTGAAATATTTGTGAAGATTTTCTTTTTCTGAGGAGGCATAGATTCACAGAAAAATAGTTGTTGCCCCCTCAGATTTTCATGGTTTGCCTTTGCC
>NW_025268313.1:0-1457 GCF_018294505.1 Triticum aestivum | reverse complement strand
AGCTAGGGACTAAATCATGAAGCATCTCTACATATTCATTTTCAGAATGAGACATGTCATATGATTGCAATTTGGTACCAGAAATGACATCAAGAAATGCAAACAGATTTATGCACATAGTATCATGTTGTATCTCAGTTGTAAGAATACAAATTAACAAACAGATTCATGCGCAAAAGCTTTTGATCAAGCAAACAGCTAATTTATGCTCAAGTATCAATGGCACGTATGCTGAAGAGCAATGGTATGAACAATAATATCATTAGTATTAGCTCTGATGTGCATTTGTTTGTCAATTGCCATTACACAAAACAGGATATAATGTTTCCTTGGTGCAGAACATACATGTTTGGCAAGGACAGAACTGGTTGACTACGAAATAAATAGGGAAACACAAAAAAAGATGGCCTAGTAGGATACGAAGCAACTGGGCATTTTAACCGCTTAAAACCGGTTACGAGTTTGACAAGAAAAATATTAGCATCGCCATTTCTTAATATAACCGGTGAACCACAATAAAGTGCAATTAATGGCGAGTGCTGGCAGTACTGAATGCAAAACATGCATGGTCTAATCAAAGATCAGCTGCAGCCACGACATCGATCAACCTTCATTCAGTTGAGAACAACCTTGTGAACTACAGAAATTAAAACATTCTGGAGCAGAAGCTTACTTGAAGGGCAAAGAACTCGGTGTTGAGGTTATGGGTGTTCTACAGGATGTGCACCACTTGCAGCCACATCTCAGGGTTATTTTGCAGATCCCGCAGTATCAGATCAGCGGCGCTCCTCTGAAACAAAGCAGCCCATTTTCAGTCAACATAAACCACAACAGTAGTAACACAACAGCAGCGCTGCACACCCAGACTCATCTAGCATAGCATGCAATCGGTTTCCAGGATGGATAAGTAGAAACAATTGTTTAGAAAGGAAGCACA
Organism: Triticum aestivum; assembly: GCF_018294505.1. Lineage (NCBI taxonomy): Eukaryota > Viridiplantae > Streptophyta > Magnoliopsida > Poales > Poaceae > Triticum > Triticum aestivum. Next base: position 520 of record NW_025268313.1, on the reverse strand, counting down.
TTTGACTGGAGTACCAATTTTTAGAGTTTGTATAGCATCATGAACATGCAACTGTAAATCATATGTTACCACACTAGAATGCTATCTAGAAAGAAAGATACAAGGTAGGCGCCTATCGTTTTGCACATACACACACTAACAGAAACGAAACAAGCAGATTGGAAGGCTTGCTGCCCATCCTGTGCAGGGGCATCACCATAAAAAAACTGTAGACAAACTAGGGTGGTGCTATTCTATAGCAAACAAAATTATTGGATCCATACAAAGTAAAGTAATTAGGCAGCCTTGAGGAACCCAAATCCACGGCTGCTAGATCGAATGAAACAAGGAGGGGAGAGGGGACGGAGGGGAGTTGGGTGGCTGGACGACGATGCCATGGATTTTGAGGTCCAGGTGGAAGAAGCCCTTGACGGCAGCGACTGTGGTGGCTGGGTGCGCCCCTCCTGCTCCTCCTCCTTGAGCAGGACAAGGCCGGCGACTACATTGTGAGGAGAAGGCCCTCCTCTCCTCTCCAGGCGTC
>NW_025268312.1:0-1457 GCF_018294505.1 Triticum aestivum | reverse complement strand
CTGTTGTTTGTGCTTTCACTAGTTTTGCATGTGTATGGTGGTCTGAACATTGTAGATTATATCCTATTCCAACTACTTGGGCTGCTTTGAAAACTGCTATCCGTACACGTTGGGTTCCACCATATTATCAACGTGAACTGCTTCAAAAATTGCAGCGTTTAAGACAAGGGAAAAATTCTGTAGAAGAATATTATCAGGAATTACAAACTGGCATGATTAGATGTGGTATTGTTGAGGAGAATGAAGCTATGCTTGCACGTTTTCTGGGTGGATTAAATAGAGAGATTCAGACCATTCTAGACTATAAGGAGTATACTAATATCACTCGTTTATTCCATCTTGCTTGTAAAGCTGAACGTGAAGTGCAGGATCGACAAGCATTGGCGCGATCTAACTTTTCTACAGGCCGACCTTCATCATGGACACCGCGTGCATCTTCTACTTCAACTGCACCAGCACCTCAATCAGGTGCCTCCTCCCGTCGTGATACAAGAAAACAGGCACAACCACTATTATCTGCCAAGAGCGCACCTGCTAGGCCCGCACAGAGTTCTTCTTCTTCCATGGCATCAACAGGGCACACAAGTGATATTATTTGTCGTCGTTGTAAGGGAGGAGGTCATTATGCGAGAGAATGCAAATCTCCGCGTGTGATGATTACTACCGCGGATGGTGGATATGAGTCCGCTAGTGACTATGATGAGGAGACTTTGGCTCTTATTACACGTGAAGAACATGGTGGAGATGATTCTGATCATGAGACGCAATACATGGCTCCTGAAGACGCTGACAGGTATGAATGTTTAGTTGCTCAATGTGTTTTGAGTGTGCAGGTCACACAAGCTGAGCAAAATCAGAGGCACAATTTGTTGCATACCAAGGGAGTTGTGAAGGAACGTTCTGTGCGCGTCATAATAGACGGAGGGAGCTGCAACAACTTGGCTAGCATGGAGATGGTGGAGAAGCTTTCTGTCACCACAAGACCACATCCACATCCTTACTACATCCAATGGTTCAACAACAGCGGCAAGGTTAAGGTAACACGTACTGTTCGTGTGCATTTTAGTATCTCTACATATGCTGATTATGTTGATTGTGATGTGGTACCTATGCAAGCATGTTCCTTATTACTTGGTAGTGATGAGGACATCAATACAATTGTTACACCCACAGGCCCTACTGCTATACATACTGGACCAATTACTAGAGCTCGCGCACGCCAACTAAATTACCAGGTACTTTCGATTCTTGGTAATGATTCTAATGTTCATGAGAATATGATGCTGCCTAAATTGGATACATTTGTTTTGCTTACAAATAAAGGGCCTAGCTTGGACAAGGATGAACATTGGAGCAAGAACAAGCATGGAGATGATGGCATGCGCAAGGGGAACAAAAACGGAGTTACAAGTGATGATTTCAGGACTTTGAAGCCACCATAATGGGCGCATGAAGCC
>NW_025268311.1:0-1457 GCF_018294505.1 Triticum aestivum | reverse complement strand
CCAGGCAAGGCTAATGTAATGGCTGATGCCTTGAGCCGCAAGTCTTACTGCAACCACCTCCAGGTTCATAAAGTTCAGCCCTCGCTTGTTGAAGAATTCAGGAAGCTGAACCTCCATATTGTTCCTCCGGGTGCACTCGCTCCCCCTCCTAAACAATTTGGCAAGGTGAACCTCCACGTTGTTACCCAGGGTTCCCTCAATACCCTAGTTGCTAAACCAGATCTCGAGGACAGCATCAAAAGGCTACAGGGGTATGACTCTGAAGCCCACAAGATTAAGCGCTACCTCGCAGAAGGAAAGCCCTCATTCTTCACCATTTCTGAAGATGGCACCCTATACTTCAAGGGCCGCCTAGTGGTGCCATGTGCAGAGAAAAACCTGGATATGACACAGGAAGTTATGAAAGAAGCTCATGATACGCCTCTTTGTATCCATCCTGGTAGTACAAAGATGTACCAAGATATCCGTCAGAGATTCTGGTGGACTAATATGAAGCAAGACATTGCTCGTTATGTTGCTGAGTGTGACGTTTGCCATCGTATCAAAGCAGAACATCAAAGGCCTGCTGGAACTCTGCAACCTATCTCTATTCCTGAATGGAAATGGGACCATGTTGAGATGGACTTCGTCACTGGATTTCCCAAATCGCAAAAAGGTAATGATGCTATTCTTGTCGTCATTGACCGGCTTTCCAAAGTTGCACATTTCCTGGCAGTCAAAGAAACGATCACTGCTAGCCAGTTGGCAACGCTCTATATGTCCAGGATTGTTTCACTCCACGGTATTCCATTGGTTATCAGTTCATACCGTGGCAGCTTATTCACTTCAAGATTCTGGGCAAGTTTCCAAGAAGCTATGGGCACTCATCTGTCATTTAGTACTGCGTTTCATCCTCAATCGCAAGGACAAGTTGAACGCGTCAATCAAGTTCTCGAAGACATGCTTCGAGCTTGCGTTATTTCCTTCGGCAAGAAATGGGAGGAATCTCTCCCGTATGCTGAGTTCTCTTATAATAATAGCTATCAAGCTAGTCTGAAGATGGCCCCCTTCGAAGTGTTATATGGACGAAAGTGCCGAACCCCTCTGAACTGGTCAGAAACTGGGGAACGTCCACTCTTCGGTCCGGATATTATCCAAGATGCCGAAGAACAAGTCCGCATTATTTGCGAGAATCTCAAGACTGCTCAGTCACGTCAGAAGAGTCAGTATGACCGTCATCATAAAGACATGGTCTATCAACCTGGCGAAAAGGCTTATCTTCGAGTCACACCTATGAAGGGTGCTCACCGCTTCGGGATCAAGGGCAAACTAGCTCCTCGCTATATTGGCCCATTCACTATTCTCGAAAGGCGTGGAAAAGTGGCATACCAACTGGAGCTACCGCCGAACCTTTCTCAGGTTCACGATGTGTTCCATGTGTCACAGCTCCGCCGTTGCTTCAAGGACCCAATCCGAGC
>NW_025268310.1:0-1457 GCF_018294505.1 Triticum aestivum | reverse complement strand
ACCTAAGCATGCACCCAAGGACACATATTTGATTTTTCAACCAATTTATATGCACTGGAGCATGTGCATGTAGTTCAAATTTGAAGTATGCACATAAAATGCATTGAAAACTCAATTAGTGCATAAAAATGTCCAAACGAACCCCAAAAAATTTGTACCACAACATGTTGATGCCGCACCATGATAGCATGCCAAGTTTCATGAATTTCAGACGAGTTTTGGATTTACTAGAATTTAAAAACCAGGCATCTCAATGTTTTGCCAGCAATCAACGGTGCCCCGGTGTTTGAAATTCATTCCCATATCTTGCATGGGACCTAAGCATGCGCCCAAGGACATAGATTTGATTTTTCAACCAATTTATATGCACTTGAGCATGTGCATGTAGTTCAAATTTTAATTATGCGCATAAAATGCATTGAAAACTCAGTTAATGAATAAAAATGTCCAAACGAACCCCAAAAAATCACAAAAAATCACACAAAACTTTTGTTGTTCTATGTTGACACGAGAATAAATTTGAAAGCAATAAGAGGCAATGGATATCGTTTCGTCCACAAAGATGGGGCGTTCCCTACCGAAAACTATCATGCTTGTTGTGAGAAGCTCCGGTTTGTGAGAAGCATATACCCAAACTTGCCCCAAATGGGACAAAATTTGTACCACGGCATGTTGATGCCGCTCCATGATAGCATGCCAAGTTTCATGAATTTCAGACGAGTTTTGGATTTACTAGAATTTAGAAACCAGGCATCTCAATGTTTTGCCGGCAATCAACGGTGCCCCGGTATTTGAAATTCATTCCCATTTCTTGCATGGGATCTAAGCATGCACCCAAGGACACAAATTTTATTTCAACCAATTTATATGCACTGGAGCATGTGCATGTAGTTCAAATTTTAATTATGCACATAAAATGCATTGAAAACTCAGTTAATGCATAAAAATGTCCAAACGAACCCCGAAAAATCACAAAAAATCACACAACACTCCTGTTGTTCTATGTTGACATGAGAGAAAATTTTGAAAGCAATAACAGGCAATGGATATCGTTTCGTTCACAAAGGTGGGATGTTCCATACCGAAAACCATCATGCTTGCCGTGAGAAGCTCCGGTTTGTGAGAAGCATATACCCAAACTTGCCCCAAATGGGACAAAATTTGTACCACGGCATGTTGATGCCGCTCCATGATAGCATGCCAAGTTTCATGAATTTCAGACGAGTTTTGGATTTAATAGAATTTAAAAACCAGGCATCTCAATGTTTTGCCAGCAATCAACGGTGCCCCGGTGTTTGAAATTCATTCCCATTTCTTGCATGGGACCTAAGCATGCACCCAAGGACACAGATTTGATTTTTCAACCAATTTATATGCACTGGAGCATGTGCATGTAGTTCAATTTTGAATTATGCACATAAAATGCATTGAAAACTCAGTTAATGCATAAAAATGTC
>NW_025268309.1:0-1457 GCF_018294505.1 Triticum aestivum | reverse complement strand
AGTGCTGCGAAGGAAGCGATACGCCAAGCAGGGGTCATGATGGAGCAGGTGAAGGCCTTCCGGGAAGCAAGTCAAGCAGCTTACGACGCCAGCTCCGCCCTTCAAAGCAATGTTCAGGTCAGTCGACCATCGCTTGTTCTGTTAGGATATGCTATCAAAAAACTTTTCTTTCTGGAATCCATAGCAATCGCCCACTAGGTGTGTCAATTGAAACTCCGTGTTAGCGGGGGCACGCTGAGTGCACCCACTGGGTGTAGTCCCCAAGGCTAAGGTCGACTGCTGGCAGTCGGCCTTAGGCTTTATAAGTAAAGTCTTTCCGTCATTCGACTGAGGCGAATGGAGTTCTCAAACCGGTGGGGGCACGCTGAGTGCACCCACTGGGTGTAGTCCCCGAGACTATGGTCGACTGCTTGCAGTCGATTACAGTCTAAAGAATACGTCTTGTTTTTTTTGGAGGGGGGGTCGACTGGTCGACTCTGTCTTTAATAGAACTAGTGGGGGCACGCTGAGTGCACCCACTGGGTGTAGTCCCCGAGACTACGGTTGAATGTTTGTATTCGGCTGTAGTCTTAGAAACGCATGATTTTCTCTTATCCACTCGGAAGTGATTTATCCTTGACATTTTGTCGATTGGTTCTTCGCAGAAATCCTGTGACCTTGCGGCTCGTTACACCGAGCTGGAGAACAAGCACATTCAGCTCGAGCTGGATCTGAAGCTGGTTCAGGAGAATCTGACGAAGGCGAAGGAGGAGACCAAAGGTATGTTTGGTGAGACCTCGACGACTGCCTTTTTCCTTCATTTGTTTCAAAATCTGATCTTGCTGTAACTTGCAGGTAAGGTGAAGGAGGCCCAGAAGAAAAAAGACCTTGAGCTAGCTGAGAAGATCAAGCTTGCTGACGAGAAGTTAGCTTCAGTCACCAAGCTTGAAGAAGAAAATACTAATCTGAAAGCTGCTCTTGGGATTGCCAACAAGGAAGTCAGTCGACTGAAAACTGACAAAGCTGCCCTGGCTGACAAGGCCAGTCAATTGACTGGGAAGAAGAATGATCTGGAGGCCTTCCTGAGTGGACTTGCCAAGAAGTTGTTCCTCATGCTCGAAGGTAATCCTTTGCACTCAACAATCATTTTTAACAGTGATCTTCGCATTCTACCATCGCCTTGACTCGGTGATTGTCCTTGCAGAATTTTGCCAAAACTTTGAAGAGGAAACTAGTCGGCTGGAACCAAACATTGACCCCATCAACTCTCCGGTGAACGATGAAGTTGCCATGAACGTGTTCCGACTCGAGTCTCGCGTTGCAGCTGTCGTTGACTATCTTGCAAGGCTGAAGGTCGCCACTTCTCGCATCGACACCACGCTCTGGCCCGGGGAGACACTCCAGAATGACCTCGAGTCGCTGATGGCTCGACTAAACACAGTTCCTGGTCGAGTGCAGGAGTGGAAAAAAAATCCTCT